>NC_091768.1:78308587-78611617 GCF_029378745.1 Bos indicus
CCCTATAGGTGTGGCCAAACCCAAGAGGTTGTCATTTTCTATGTAATACACTACATTAAAGTTTGGCAAGCATTGTTCCCAGTTTAGAGAATATCATTGTGAGATACCTAGACAAAACATTGGACTTTATGGAATTTAGATACTAGAAGAGGGAAGCAGAGGATGAAATTATTAGATATTATCACTGACTCAATGGACACGAATTTTAGCAAACTGTGAGATAGTGAAGAACAGGAAAGCCTGATGTGCTGCAGTCCATGGGGATGCAAAGAGTCATACATGACTTAGTGACTGAACAACAGCAGGGTAACATAATTTTGAAAAGTAAATAAAAATACATCAGAAATACACAGAAAGTACACTGAAAATGCAAGTTCTAATATTCTTAGGCATTAAGAAGAAAATTCAACAAGAGAGTATAATAGACAGCATGAATGTGCCTATGTCTACTTTAGAAACTGGCGAATGAAAGCTCCTTTGTGAAGATGTTTTGTAAACTGAGAGTAGAGCAACATGAAAGAGCTAGTCATCTGAAAATCTGGGAAAAGAGTGTGCTAACCCCAGAGAAGAGCAAGAAGAAACACAAGCAAGGAACTGTGTTGATTGAAATTAAAGTATTCTACTTTATTAAGTGCAGTAAGATATCCTAAATATACACTTAAAATTGAAAATAAATGTTTAAACTATCAAAAGCAAATGGGCCCTTATTATCATATATAAAAGAATAATTTCTTTTGATGATTACTCCTGCTTACTGTGAAGCACTGGAATATTATATTTTTATTATAAAAATTGAAAATACTTAAATAACCAACTATCTCTATTGGTTTTTATCCATGGTAACTGAAGGTATTTCAATATATTATGTCTCTCCTGGATAGAAATGAAATTGCTTCATTTGAGTCAGCTGATTCACAACAATAAATTACTTTGATATCAACGCAACTTTTGATGCATCAAAGCAACTTTTGATACATTAAAATGTATTTATTGCTTTTCCAATTGTATTACTTACTAAACTCTCCCTACCATCTGGAACCCACACAGTGGAATTTCTGGAGGGCTCATCATGGCTTTGTGCTTCCAGGGTGGCGCAGTGGTAAAGAATTTGCCTGCCAATGTAGGAGATGTAAGAGACACACGTTTGATCCCTGAATTGAGACGATCCCAGGAGGTATAAAACGTTCCAGTATTTCTTGCCTGGAAAATTTCATGGACAAAGCCTGGTGGGCTACAGTTTATAGGGTTACAAAAGAGTCAGACACAACTGAGTAACTGAGCACACACATATATTGTGGCTTTGCTGATTTTTTTCTGGTTTTATCCACTTATAGCCAAAAATTAGCTGAGATAGTCTACAGATACCAGACAAAATAAGAGAAATATGGCTAAATTTAAATTTCACATAAACAAAGAATCATTGTTCAATATAAGCATTTCCCAAAAATTGCATGTAACCTACTTATGCTGAATAATTTGCAGAATGTTAATTCTATCTAAAGAATGTAATAGAATAACATTACCAATAAATTTCAATATCAAAAACCTGCATGATAAATGGAAACCTTGAGGATTCGTGATCTGTTTTAATTATATATAAAGAAGATGTTGGGCTTTACCTAAAGTATAGCTGCATAAAAGACACGATCAATTGTGATTTTTTTTTCCTCAGTAAATTTAGTCTAACTGAATCAGAGGTAAAATTTAAGTTAAATTGCTTCTCTATACTATTTATGTGATTCCCTGTGTCAGCAAGATCCCCTGGAGGAGGAAATGGCATCCTACACCAATATTCTTGTCTGGAAAATCCCATGGACAGAGGAGCCTGGCAAGCTACAGTTACTGAGGTTTTGATGAATTGGACATGACTGAAAACACAGTCACACGCTATTTCCATCATTCCAGCCTATGAAATTAGATTACAATAATCATAACATAAATGACATTTTAGTGAAGTAGAAGGAGGAAATATGAAACACATGCATTTAATTTTGATCATTATAATTTCCTACCTGAAAATGTAGTAAGATATTTGTATTAGTTTACTAGAGCTGTTGCTACAAAGTACCACAAACTGAGTGGATAAATGACAAAATTTATTGTCTCTTGCATTTCATGAGCTCTCCCTATGGGTGTGTGTCTGTCCAAATTTCCCTTTTTTATAAAGACACTAGTTATATCAAATGCTTATCTTACTCCAATATGACTTCATTTTAATCAGTTATCTATAATCACTTTATTTCCAATTAAGGTCCTATAGCAAGGTATGGGGCTTAGGACTTTAAATATGGATGTGGGACTGGCAGGGACACATTGCAACCCATAACAACACAGCAGAAAGTAATACAAATTCCAAAATTATAGGAGCCTGGCTGTAAATTTGGTTCTTCACTGTCTTTGTCAAATATCTTAATTTCTTTATCTCAATTGTATAACTTACAAAATGGAGCTAATTATTTCAGCCTTGCTTATTTCAGAGGGATATTGGAAGAATTGCAGGAAATTGTGATTTTTGTTTTAACCTGAATTATCAAGTAAAATATAAGTTCATCCTTTAGAGTAAATTTAGAATTAAAGAACATTTAAGTCAAAATAGAACTAGGTAAAAGTACTTGTTTGGGTCTGGCCTGCCCAGGATAATCCTCTTCTGCCATAAAACATAAAAAGATCTCTGCAGTGATATGTTTACAGATTATAATCATACAAAGGGCAGGCAATTTTACAGGGCATTTACATTAGAAAGTGAAATGCTTGGGACTGGCTTAGAATTCTGCTTACCACAATCAGATTTTGCATTGTTACAAAAATGACATTGAAATTATTTGATCTTTAAAATGTAAAATAATTTCTGTATAAAATTACACAAACTTTGTCTCATTTCTCTGTGCTGTGCTTAGTCACTTAGTCGTGTCCAACTCTTTGTGACCCCATGGGGTGTAGCCTGCCAGGCTCCTCTGTCCATGGGGATTCTCCAGGCAAGAATACTGGAGTGGGTTGCCATGCCCTCCTCCAGGAGATCTTCCCAACCCAGGGACAGAACACAGGTCTTTTGTATTGCAGGCAGATTCTTTACCATCTGAGGCACCAGGGAAAACCATTCATTGCTCTACTTTCTTGGAAATTGATCTCTTTAAGATTTCTACCTCTAATGGAGTCAATTTTGATAAATTTTCCCTAGAAAAGCCTGTATTTTATCTAGGTATTATAACATTTTTATTAAAGTTTGCAAAATGTTCTTTATAATTTTTATTATGGCTTTATTTCTGAATTCACATATTTATGATCTATATTTTTTTAAATTATGTTATCTAGTTTTTTTTTTTAAAGAAAAGCATTTTTATTTGCTAATTAATTTTGTATTTTTTTCTCTGTGTTTAATCTTTTGAATTGTTGATTTTCATCTTCTTATTTCTTTCTTGGTGCTTATCTTGGGCTCACTTTTTGTTTTTTTCTCAATGAGTTGGAATTTAATTCACTTATTGGTATTCCTTCACATTCACTGATATAATATTTAAAGCTATGCGTTTTCCTCTGATCACTGCTTTAAATGGATTCTATGGCAGTTCATAGATTTTGATATATAATTCTTTTATGTCAAAATTGTTTAGAAATTTTGTGGCGGGTTAGTATGTTTATATTTTCCCTTCATCCATGATGTTTAAAAATATTTTTTTTTGGTTAATTAATATTCTTAGAAAACAACAAATGTTGAAACTTCAATAAGAATCCTTTCTTTCCTCCCTCCTTTCTTTTCTTCTCCCCTTCATTCCTTCCCCCTTCCTTCTTTTCTGAATGATTAAACCCAAAAACCATTATGAGTAAAAAGCAAAATAGCATACACTCCTGGCACAGAGAAGGAAGGCATGATACTGGCTTGGTGTAGATATCTGGGTCTGAGTGGGGAAGCAGGGACGGTTTACATTCAAGACAGTGACAGAAGGATGATGAGGTGTGGTATATTGAAGCTTCAGTGGAATGAGGAGGACGTCCACATGGATGGGTGTTGACAGCACCAAAGAATAATTGCACTTGTGGTGGTGGATTCAAAAAGTAAATATAATGGAGATTATAGTGACAAAGTTTCTTATTGCCAGACAAGAGTTTTACAAATATGGGAAGGGAGAAAATAAAATAAAATCTGTGATATTAGGTTGGAATTGGATATAGCAATGTGAACTCAAGGTTTTAAACATACACATAGATTAAAAAAAATTACATGTAGATACCTTGCTATGCCTTTGGTGTCCAAATTCCTAGTTTGTTTGGAATTTACTTTCAAGAATTCAAAGGAAAGACTCATTTCACAGCCTACAACATGTGGTTGACTAATTCTAAAATTTCACATATACTATTAGAATCATTTTGAACTGTCAAAACTAGTAATGATTACTCAGCAAATGACAAGACCAGTAATGTAAATAGATTGAATAAAATCTCTATCAGCATACTCTTTGATAATTGAACCACTCTGATTTTGTCATTGTTATTAATTAAACACATAAACAAATTAAAAGCAACAGTGTGGCCTGCAAACAAGCATTTATTTTAATGTAGAGATCTCTAGGAGGTGAGAGGAGTGAGAAAACTTTAATTTATGTTGCTATTATTATCCTGAACTAGCAGATCATTTGTGTTTCTGAACTTCCCTGTTCAGACCTCACTAACAATTGATAGTTGCAGAAATATCTATGTGAAAATGTCCATACAAAACTTGTATGAAAAAATCATACTTGTATGAAAAAACCATACAAGTATGGTTATATCAATGTGAAAAAAATCTTGTGAAAAATGAGTCAATAAGTGCAGCTCAGTTGGTTCAATTAAAAACAACAAAGGGAAAAAAAACCCTGCATATCCACTTAATTCTTATGAAAAGCATGAATCCGTGTGTGTGATACACTTTTTCCTAAAAATATATTTTGACTGAGAAGTCAGGGGACTGGCAAGTTGGCACTTCTGTGTACTTTAGAGAAATGACCTTAAAAGCTTTCATTTTCTTTCCTCCTGTTTCACTCTTACTCTGTTTTCCAGCTATAGATTTTTTTTTTTAAGCTGGCATTCCATGCAAACCAACGTTGTTACCCTGGGTTATGGTTTTATATTTTAATCTTATTTTCTCCTTGACATTTACCTTTCTATCCATGATCTGTTTTTGCCTAGCAGCAGGGCCTTCCTCTCCTTCTGTGTCACATAATAACAAGATCAAAAGGATAGACGTGGGGTGTTCAGAGCCTGGTCTCCTCCACTGTAGTTCAGTCTCCAAGGTTAAATCTATTATTAGTTTACGTTTACGGTCTTTTGAGTTGTGCCTGTGGACCAAGTAATAGATGTCTTTTCAGTGCTCATATTTTCCTTCTCTCTTCCTTCTCCACTTTTCTTCAACATTAAAGGCCAGAAAAACAAATATTCTTTTGCCAGTGGGTTCCTAGTAGTATATATAGAGACTTGGTTTTGTATACAACAGTTATTCTTGAGTTAGCTAGTTTTAAAGAACAGTTAATAGAGAAAAAAATCATACACATTTTAAAAAGGATATGATTAAGTATTTTTTTCTCAGCTCTTTCTTTCTCTTTCTGTGAACAAATACTTATTATAAATGTCAGAGAAAGAAACTGTCCTGAGAGAGTCTTGCCTTTTCAGTTTGAGTATTATGGCTTATGAGGAACACTGCTGCAATGTTTTATAGTCAGATAAAAATAGGAATTTTATTTCACCTGAAGCCTCATTGTTTCACCTTGAAGAAATACTTATAAGTAGATGATACAACAATTATTGGGTCACTTTAATAAATGTAACTACTTTCCTCAGAATTACTTGTTTATAAAAGTATATCTGGCCAAGGGATCTGCAGCATTCTAACTTCCTCTTATACTAACTAGAACTCTGTGTGGGCAGCTATGTTAGTCAGCAGAATTACCAATCCATGAGGATGAGTAACACTTCTTAACATTTTCTAAAACCTATGTACACACATATTTCCTTAAAATTATCTTTATTTTTGATAAATGGGTAAAAATCTGAAATCATGAAGAATATTTAGAACAAGAATTAGTTCTAAGTAGTTTTAAAATAGTATAATGAACAACATGGATATTTCAATCTGGAGAAGATGTAATAGCTGAAAAATTCATATATATATATACACACACACAATGTATATACATACATGTATATATGTAAATATATATGAGTCTTCTCTGGTGGCTCAGATGGTAAAGAATATACTTTCAATGCAGGAGATTGATCCTGGGTTCAATCTCTGGGTCAGGACTATCCCCTGGAGAAGGGAATGTCTACCCTCTCCAGTGTTCTTGCCTGGAGAATTCCATGGAGAGAGGAGCCTATCTGGAGGCCTTCTGTATACCTATAATAGTAAATGGGGCTTCCCAGGTGGCACTAGTAGTAAAAGAACATGCCTGCCAATGGAAGAGAAGTAAGAGACATGGGTTCAATCCCTGGGTTAGGAAGATCCCCTGGAGGAGGGCATGGCGATCCACTCCAGTATTCTTACCTGGAGAATCCCATAGACAGAGGAGCCTGGCAGCCTACAGTTCATAGGGTCACATAGAGTCAGACAGGACTAAAGCGACTTAGCACACACTCAGAACAGTAAACATATATATTTGTAAATATATATATGTACTATATATATTTATAAATAACTGTGTGTGTGCATGTGTGTGTGTGTGTGCGTGCATGCGTGTGCGCATGCGCTTATGTGCATAGTCCTGTCTGACTCTTTGCGACCCCATAGACTGTAGTCCACCAGGCTTCTCTGTCCATGGGGATTCTCCAGGCAAGAATACTGGAGTGGATTGCTGTGCCCTTCTCCAGGGGGTCTTCCCAACTCAGGAATCAAACACAGGTCTCCCACATTTCAGGGGGATTTTTTCCCATCTGAGCCACCAGGGAAGTCCATATATACAAATACATATACATACACACATACACACACATATATATATATATATTTCATTGTCTGAACAGTTTTGCATTTCAACAATAATAGCTGAGGGCTAATTCATCGTGATTGTAGAACTAACTGAGGGGGTTGGGAGGGTATATAATTTATTTTTGTTTCTCGTATAATCAAGAAATTCATTATTTTTAAATAATATGCTCAGGAATTAATTTTGTTACAATTTATTTGGCCATCAATTTAGTTTTGAAGGCCAATAATTGTGGTTGATATACAAGGTTTCAGGAGATGAGAGCTTACAATATAATGGAAAGTTACTGAGGTAAAGAGCAATCTGTTTTCCTGTTTCTTTGAAGTACTTTTCAGAATTTATTGCCTCTTTTGAACAAAATCCTATATCTTTTGTGTGTGTTAGATTGCCTGACTGGCCCAATTCTTCAACGATCCCTGCAACCATACCCTAACTTATGGCCTAATAAAGGGGGAAGTCTATTCCCTGCCCTTAACTTTGGCATTGATTATGTGACTTGCTTCAACAAATAGAGCCAGGAGTAACTGTATGCCGCTTGCTTCCGAATCAAGGATTTCAGATGTCTTGCATGTTTTTGATTTTGCTTTTCTGTTTTTCACTTTTTTTTTTTTTTTTTTTACAATTCTTCCATCATCATGAGCAGAACTCTGTGCTGATTAGGCTGCCAGTCCAAAGTGGACAAGAGGCAGATGAAGCAGAGTCATCCAGTGTTGCTTATCGAGCTTTAATGAGAATCATATCAGTTCTAGCAAGTTCATGTGACACAGATCCACCCAGCTGACCCCTACTTCAATTGGCCGAGCTTCACAAAACTGTGCAAGGGCAAGAATAAATGATTGTTGCTTTGAAACACTAGGATTTGGTTTAGCAGTGTGAATGAAGGATAATTGACATGTGATAAACAGCACATATTTAAAGTATACATTTTGATGAGTCTTGACATATGTATGCATCCATAAAATGGTCATGACAAAACTGTCATCAAAAAATAATGAACAATCACTCCCACAAATCCAAACTTAGCTCGCATTACTTTGCTTGTCCTTCCCACAGAACATTGCCTACCCCATCTATAGGGAATCACAGGTCTGCTTTTTATTACTATACTGATATTTTCTATGATTTTCTCTACATGAAGTCGTATTGTTGATACTCCTGTTTTGTCTACTGTTTGCCAGAAAAATTATTTTGAAAATCACTGATCTTGTAGCATATATCAGTAGTTCAATGCCTTTTATTTCTGAGTATTTTTCTACTGTGTAGATAATCCATAAATGTCTTATTCATGTAACTTTCCATTACTGTTTGTTTCCAGCATCAGTTCAGTTCAGTCGCTCAGTCATGTCTGAGTCTTTGAGATTCCATTAACTGCAGTACTCCAGGCCTCCCTGTCCATCACCAACTACCAGAGTCCACCCAAACCAATGTCCATTGAGTCAGTGGTGCCATCCAACCATCTCATCCTCTGTCGTCCCCTTCTCCTCCTATCTTCAATCTTTCCCAGCATCAGGGTGTTTTCAAATGAGTCAGCTATCCACATCAGGTGGCCAAAGTATTGGAGGTTCAGCTTCAACATCAGGCCCTCCAACGAACACCTAGGACTGATCTTCTGTAGGATGGACTGGTTGGATCTCCTTGCAGTCCAAGGGACTCTCAAGAGTCTTCTCCAACACCACAGTTCAAAAGCATCAATTCTTCGGCACTCAGCTTTCTTTATAGTCCAACTCTCACATCCATACATGACCACAGGAAAAACCATAGCCTTGACTAGACAGACCTTTGTTGGCAAAGTAATGTCTCTGCTTTTGAATATGCTGTCTAAGTTGGTCATAACTTTCCTTCCAAGGAGTATGCATCTTTTAATTTAATGGCTGTAATCACCATCCGCAGTGATTTTGGAGCCCAGAAAAATAGTCAGCCACTGTTTCCACTGTTTCCCCATCTATTTCCCATGAAGTGATGGGACCGGATGCCATGATCTTCGTTTTCTGAATGTTGAGCTTTAAGCCAACTTTTTGACTCTCTACTTTCACTTTCATCAAGAGGCTTTTTGTTCCTCTTCACTTTCTGCCATAAGGGTGGTGTCATCTGCATATCTGAATTATTGATATTTCTCCTGGCAATCTTGATTCTGGCTTGTGCTTCCTCCAGCCCATTGTTTCTCACAATGTACTCTGCATATAAGTTGAATAAGCAGGATGACAATATACAGCCGTGACGTATTCTTTTTCCTATTTGGAACTAGTCTGTTGTTCCATGTCCAGTTCTAACTGTTGCTTCCTGACCTGCATACAAATTTCTCAAGAGGCAGGTCAGGTGGTCTGTTATTCCATCTCTTTCAGAATTTTCCACAGTTTATTGTGATCCACACAAAGGCTTTGGCATAGTCAATAGAGCAGAAATAGATGTTTTTCTGGAACTCTCTTGCTTTTTGGATGATCCAGCAGATGTTGGCAATTGGATCTCTGGTTCCTCTGCCTTTTCTAAAACCAGCTTTAACATCTGGAATTCACAGTTCACATATTGCTTAAGCCTGTTTTGGAGAATTTTGTGCATTACTTTACTAGCGTGTGAGATGAGTGCAATTGTGTGGTAGTTTGAGCATTCTTTGGCATTGCCTTTCTTTGGGATTGGAATGAAAACTGACCTTTTCCTGTCCTGTGGGCACTGCTGAGTTTTCCAGATTTGCTGGCATATTGAATGTAGCACTTTCACAACACCATTTTTAGAATTTGAAGTAGCTCACCTGGAATTTCATTGCCTCCAGCTTGGGGGCTACTAAATAAAGCTGCTATAAATATTTAAAATATAACACTTAGCATGAATACATATATTTCTTTCTCTTGATCAAATGCCTAGGAGTGGAATAACTGGACATATGTTAAATGTATATTTAACTTATTAAAAAAGCTGACAGACCGTTTTCCAAAATGGTTGTACCATTTAAAATTTCTAAGTGTTGGAATTTACCTTATAACTGAAAGTTGTGCTTTTTGACTGCCTTCTTTTAAATCACTCCTTTCCTAATGCCTGCCTCTGATAATCACAAATATGATCCTTTTCTTCTGAAAGTTTGTTTTTGAAGTATAATTTAATACTATTTGAGCCACTTGATGCCTAAACTTAGAAAGTGCATTCTAAGTCGTTTCAGTCGTGTCCAACTCTTTGCAACCCCGTGGACTGTAGCCTGCCCTACCCTCTGTCCATGGGATTCTCCAGGCAAGAATACTGGAGTGTGTTGCCATGCCCTTCTCCAAAACTTAGAAAGTATAACATGCCAAATGTTGAACATTCAGACCACTGTGAACTCTTACACAGTGCTATTGGATGTGTAATATACCACAATCACTTTGGGAAACATATGTTTACTATACATCTATATGTGGAATTATATCTGTAATTACTCTATGTCTATATTCATATCTCTTATCTATCTGACCAAAGAATTCAATTTCTGTTTTTACTCAAGAGAAACATCCACAAAACTGGTAAGAATACTTTATAATAGCTTTCCAAATAACAGATAAGACTGGAAGGAAACAAAGCAAACATTCATAAATAGAAGAGATAATACAGGAGATATATTCTTAGCACAGAATAGTATTTTCAATAAAACAGAATAAATTACAGAAACACAGACCATATGGATGAAAACCAAATATGATGTTGAACAGAAGTGAGACCAAAATTGTGGATACTGAATAATTAACATAATGTTTAAGAACAGTTAAGATCAGTGTTTGGTGATGGAAATAAGAATGATGTGGAGTGGCAGTGACTGGAATGGGCCCTGAGGTATTGTGATGGAAGTGTTTTATACTCTGATTCATGTGGTGGTGGCATGGATTATATATTTTTTAATTCACTCAAGCATACACTTAAAACCTGTGCACTGGACTATATAAATTTTTCTTCAATATAGATAAAGCAAAATCAATGTAGGTAAAAAATAGAGCTTCTAACCGTATTACATCTAATGATAATTAAATTTTTAGTATTTATTTGGGGTCACATGTATTTGAAATACGAAGTGAAAAGTCAGTTTTAGTTGCTCAGTCGTCTCTGACTCTTTGTGAACCCATGGAATTCTTCAGGCAAGAATACTGGAGTGAGTTGGCATTCCCTTTTCCAGGGGATCTTCCCAACCCAGAGATGAAACCAGATTTCCTGCATTGTAGGCAGATATTTTACTGTCTGAGCCACCACGGAAGATGTGCTTCCCAGGAGGCACTAGTGGTAAAGAACCCACCTGCAAATGCAGGTTAGATGTAAAAGATGTGGGTTGGATCCCTGGGTTGGGAAGACTCTCTGGAGAAGGTCACTGGCAATCCATTCCAGTATTCTTGCCTGCAGAATCCCATGGACAGAGGAGCCTGGCAGACTGCAGTCCATGGGATCACAAAGAGTCAGACATGACTGAAGCGACTTAGCACGCACACATGCACACCAGGGAAGCCCATTGACGTATATTGGATGGTATTTTTATGCTCTAAATATAACCACCTGAAATTGATTTCAATGTCCTTCATTTTTGTCAATGAAGGACATGTGGTAAAAATGTTGTATAGCAAATCACTTCAGAAAGCATTTAAAGCACTTAGTCTTCCCACCTTTAGAATTACAAATGAAGGTGAATGTGAAAGTCCACGGAATTCTCTAGGCCAGAATACTGGAGTGGGTAGCCTTTTCCTTCTCCAGGGGATCTTCCCAATCCAGGGATAGAACACAGGTCTCCCACATCACAGGTGGATTCTTTACCAGCTGAGCCACAGTTCAGTTCAGTCGCTCAGTCGTATCCGACTCTTTGTGACCCCATGAATCGCAGCATGCCAGGCCTCCCTGTCCATCACCAACTCCTGGCGTTCACTCAGACTCACGTCCATCAAGTCAGTGATGCCATCCAGCCATCTCATCCTCTGTCGTCCCCTTCTCCTCCTGCCCCCAATCCCTCCCAGCATCAGTCCTCTTCGCATGAGGTGGCCAAAGTACTGGAGTTTCAGCTTTAGCATCATTCCTTCCAAAGAAATCCCAGGGCTGATCTCCTTCAGAATGGACTGGTTGGATTTCCTTGCAGTCCAAGGGACACTCCCAAGAGTCTTCTCCAACACCACAGTTCAAAAGCATCAATTCTTTGGCGTTCAGCCTTCTTCACAGTCCAATTCTCACATCCATACATGACCACAGGAAAAACCATAGCCTTGACTAGACAGACCTTTGTTGGCAAAGTAATGTCTCTGCTTTTGAATATGCTATCTAGGTTGGTCATAACTTTCCTTCAAGGAGTAAGCGTCTTTTAATTTCATGGCTGCAGTCACCATCTGCACTGATTTTGGATCCCCAAAAAATAAAGTCTGACACTGTTTCCACTGTTTCTCCATCTATTTTCCATGAAGTGATGGGACCGGATGGCCCAAGAATACTGCAGTGCTAGCCTATCCCTTCTCCAGCGGATCTTCTTGACCCAGGAATCCAACCCAGGTCTCCTGCACTGCAGGTGGATTCTTTACCAACTGAGTTGTTAGGGAAAAATAAGTTGATGCAATAAATATATGATGAAGTTCAATGCAGGCAAGGAGGGCAAAGTCTGCTCAGGACCTAAAAGCCAATAAGCAGCTCTACATTTGTGATTTTCTTAAATTAGACATTGGTTACAAGAAGAAGAATGGGCCAGTTGCCAGTTTCAGTGATTGAATATTATCTTTAGCTTGTTTACATGTGAACATATGTTTGAATATATATGTGAATTTATCTCTAGATATCTATATATAGATAAGATGCATATCCATATAGAAATCCCCCAGATTTTTTATTCATTAAGGCATAATTCTGGAAGCTGAGCAATGAATAATTTTTTATTTAATAAATGTTTATTTTGTGACTATTATGCTAAACACTGTCTTAGTGTCTGAGGATATTGATGGAAGACATGATTTTTAATTTAAGAAAAATGGGAAAACATTAGTGTATTGAATAGCAATGGGGATGAATCTGAGTGGCATTTTAAAAAGATCACTCTGTATTAAAATGGACTATAGAGGACACAATGGAATTTATTACATGAATTTTGATAGTTACCAATGCTTTTTTGAGATAGAAGAATACATATGATGAAATCTATGGCTTATTAAAAAATATTCTTCCAGTTATCGAAGAGGAAAACTAAGTACTAGATTTAGTAATTGAATATTATAGAACTAGTTTTGTGCTAATCTCTAAATCTGTTTAAACTTCACTATGTCAACACTGAAAGTATTTGCTATTATTATTGTCTTTATTATATTATGTGTGTCATATTTTCTTTCTTTCTGTCCTACAATATATTCAAGTAATATTATATAGCATTTTTATATCCTGGTACACTTATGAAAGTGAGGGTTTAAGTAGATCATGCAAAATTTTATTTATAAAAAGTTATAAGCTGATTTCTAATTTTTTTCTGAGACTGAAAACAAAGGACTCTAGAATAGAAATAAAATTATTACCTCAATCAATGATTATTTAACATACTAGTCTAATTCTTAATATTTAACTTTAGGATATTATGTTCATAAGAAATGCTGAATATAAGTAGAATGTGTATGTGTATATACATACACACTAGTTTACTAATATCAGTGTGTGTTTACTTTGTCCTCACAAATCCATCTGGTAAATGACCATGACTAATATTTCTTTTGAGCCTTACTGCACAAAGGAATGTATCAGACACATGAAAGAAATTCATCAATGCATATGCATTGAATTTCATATTCTACACATGCAGCTATGTCTGAGAAATTTGTGTTATTTGTCTAAGCCATTTACTCACATGAGTACAAGTTAAACTTCTGTATTGCTTGTTTCATTCAGAATTTTCTATATCTTTTCATATTACTGAGGGAAGTAGTAATGACTGAGAATCCATTCTGTGTTAACCTATGGTTTATGTTCATGGAAAGGCTCTTCTGTTTGCATTATTCATTATGAATACCAGCCTCTTTTCCTATTTTTAAGTCAATGTTATTCTGAATAATATTTTCATCAGTATGCTTTTTATAATCATGAACATGCTGCAGTCAATGGGTAAACATATTTTTTATTGCATGAATGATTATGTTGCTGCTGCTGCTGCTAAGTCGCTTCAGTCGTGTCCGACTCTGTGCGACCCCATAGACCTACCAGGCTCCCCCATTCCTGGGATTCTCCAGGCAAGAACACTGGAGTGGGTTGCCATTTCCTTCTCCAATGCATGAACGTGAAAAGTGAAAGTGAAGTTGCTCAGTCATGTCTGACTCTTAGCGACCCCATGGACTACAGCCTACCAGGCTCCTCCGCCCATGGGATTTTCCAGGCAAGAGTACTGGAGTGGGGTGCCATTGCCTTCTCTGAATGATTACGTTACTGGCTTGAAAATCTGCTGCCTTAACAGAACTCCATTAAGCTCTATTGGCAATATTTTCATATTATCGGACTATCACAAGGAGATAATGTATGGAATGCACAGAAATACACTTAAATAAATTGGTAAAGTCAATTATTTCAATATTTTGCTTTTGGATTAGGACAGAACATGAGGAGTTTATTTTGTGGTGTTTAATTGCTATACTCTTGGTTTTGGGTATTCGTGGCATGCTTACATTGTCAGTCTATATGAGCCTCAGTTTATTTTTCACCATGTCTTTAGATATTTTCTTCCTACTGTATGGCCAGAACCAAAGTCACTCAATCTTATTCTATCTGTACATTTGAAAGAACTATACAACATAAACTTTAAATAATGCAAAAACGGAAAGATTGACTTATTTTCTCAGATACATAGCATTATTTCTCTGAAAAAAAAATGATGCCCCTCTTTCTCAACAGTAAGCATAATTTCAAAATGAAACACTGATAAATTGTCCAAATTTAAAATGCAGCCTTCCAAATTTTCTGGATTAGAAAAAGTTTGTTGATACTGAATGAATTTTACTTAAAGAAACAAATAGAATGGTATTGTTTTAGCTAGCTGTCTTGGTAATAGCTTTATTCTGTATTCTTCCTCAATGTAACAGTAGCCTGCAAGACAAGAAAGTCTATCTGTGTGTTCAATCTTTTGATTTCACCTGAAATGAAGTTGCTCTGCCCCTAAATCAATATCTCAGTGTTGAGTTGATTACATGTTTGACGTTCGTAAAGGGATGAGAGAAGGCTGAGATACTGCTGCTGTGATAAGTGGGAATGTACAAGAACAACCCAAGTTATAACTACACAAAGTTGTTATTTTTTCTTTTCTTGTCAGACTATGCTGTACACAGAACTGGTCTGGGAATGTGATTCCTGCTATAAACTGTAATTAGTGAAAAATGCCATTGAACTGAGAGAGTCTGGGCAGGTCAAAAAGAAGGAACAGCTAAGGCTGTCTTCTCCAAAATACAAATCAATACACAAAAATAACTATCTTAATTCATGAATAATCCTGGGTAAGCAATTCAGATGATTTCCAATCCTTTCATTGTAAATGAAAACTTATTTTTGTATTATTCTTGTCTATATTTAGAATGGAGGGGAGTTTTGAGAAGGGCATGGGGCAAGATGTGCATGCATTTACATGTATTCATTGGTACTTGTTGGCCACTGAGTAACAGAAAAATAAATGTTCTTCTTGAGGCTAGGGTAATGGAAAATAACAGAAATTATCTGGATGAATTTGATAAAAAGAAATCCTGTGCTCCCTTCTGGTGCAGTGGAATATGACATTGCATGGACAGGAGAACATATACCTAAATAAGAGGACTAAGAAGGTCATCCATGTGCCTTTTTTTTTTTTTTTTTTTTTAAATTCAGCAAGACTGTAGCCATATATAAAAGTAGGTTAGATAGGCATTTCCCAGATAGGCATTTACAAGGATATTCTCAAAGTTGCTCCCTCTGGTCTGCCTCTTCTACCCTTCATCACGTGATTGTCAACAAACATGAGGCTGATTTCTCTAGAAGGTCACTATTTTAACTGCCCTTTTGTGGTTTGAGAGCAGGCCATTTAAATTTACTTCCAATTGTGCATTATTTTTCTACATTTAATAGCTGTGTGATTTCCAAACTATATTCTACAGAGCCCTGGAGGTAGCACAGGGACAATTGTTAATGGGCAAGGGAGAGATCAGTTGCTGGCCTTAGAATTCTTACCTACAGTAACAACAGCTGTTCCACTTTTATTGGCTTTTTGTAATCAGTGTTTTCCCATATCATTTTGATTAAAAACTATTTACTGATAAAAATGGGGTATGATACAGGTCAGGTGCAGGGATAGTGTTGAGAAGTACATAATTGAGCCTTCATTCCTTTTCAATATTCTTTTTCATTCTGAACAGATCCTTATGGAGCATCCATATAGCTTAGGACAGCAGCAAGCCACAGAGGTGGGAAGACGTCCTTGGGCTTTTAGTGGAAACAAGGTAAACAGAAAGAGGGAGAGTGGCTACTGTGATGATCTTGGTAGGGCAGTAAGAGATACAAAAGGGGAAAAGGAGCCAAAATGCAAAGTTACACACAATTAGCATGGAATCTGCCCTGATTAGAAAAACGTCAATGACTTCCAGTAAATGAAATTGCATCATAGAGCTGTTTGAATTTTTAACTCTTTGTTGGTACAGTTGATCCCTTTAATAAGCAAAACCATTTTTTGTGAGACATCAGTAAGTTCTATCATTCAATATTACATTATACAAATCATCTTAATCAAAGTGTTAATCAAAACGTCAAATATGAAATATTTTAGTTAAGAACTTTGATATCCTGTGAATTGTGACAAAAGAAAGTCTTGGTAGAATGTTCATAATTAATAATCTACAGCAATAATTCATTTGTATGTAGATCCCAAAGTATGGGTATTAATTTTTCTTTAAACAGTAATGGATCATAAGTATAAATGCTTTATTTTTGAAATTATGACAACTTAAAAGTCATGTTGTATATTATACAATGACTTTCTGTGAGTGCTTGCAGTTACAGTAGGATTTTCCATTTTTTGGGAAAAAAAAAAAAGAAGAACTAAGTAAGTTAATGAAGCTCCAAGTTGAATATTTTTATTTTAAGACACAGCTAATACACTTCCACTTTATTTTTAAAGGTTCTTTTAGATTAAGAATTCAAAGTCATGCTGAAATTAAATTAAATCAAATTAAGCATGTTCTTACAATAGTGATGAAATTAATCATTCTAATTGCTGTTTTAGTAACCCTTCTCCAAAGAGTATCAAATTAAATGCAAGTCTAAACTTGGAAAATAGAGAATCTAGATATTAAACAACATCATTTAAAACAGAAAATATCAACATTTTTGAAAATTTGATACTTTTGAGTCAACAAATATAACTGATTTAGACCAAATATTGTGTACTGAAATGCCACTAAATGGTAATTCACTTGTCCTGGTTTTCAGTCCCCAAATATATTCATGACCTTGAGAAGATGATAGGCTTTCTAAGCCTCTACAAATTTATAATAAAGAGCCCATTTTTATCTCTTTTAATTCTATAAATGTCAATGCTTCTTGTCAAGATAGCTGTTTTCCCTTTATTTTCACCAAATAATCTTTAATAGTTATAGAAAACATGCTTAACTAAAGTTACTTTCTCTTGCAAATACATTTCAAACATTTAGCTTGCTGGGAATGACTTAAAATTGCGTTTTGCTTCCTCTGATGCCAAATAATGGTTCAGTGAATCTGAGTTTTGCCTTAGTTCATGAAGGAGTTCATGAAAACTTATAAAAAGCATTCTTTCACTTTGTTTTGACCATAAACTCTTTATCTTCTGTGGTTTTAAACAACACAAGCTGTATCTATATACAGACTTAAATAGATCTTTATATATTAGATTCTCATTAGATAAATAATAAATTATAGATAGATACAGTTAGGCAGATAAAGATACACAGAGATCAATGGATGATTATCATGCATATATATTAGATCATTTTAATATATAAATGATAATATTTGCTTAAAGCTGAGAAGGGTACAAGTGCGGGCGGCTGCGACGGCGCACAAGAGCGGTCGAGAGGAGCTACCCAACATCCGAGGTCAGGGGCGGCAGCAGCCGAGAGAAGCCACTCCGCGTCTGAGGTCGGGGGGCGGCGACGGAGAGTGCCAGGCAGCGACAGCGCAGGAGCAGCCTAGAGGAGCTACACTGCGCCCAAGGCCAGGGGCGGCGGCCGGGAGGAGCTACCCTACACCCGAGAGGAGCAACCCCACGTCCAAGGAGCAGTGGCTGCAGCCAGCGCAGGAGGGCCCAGAGGAGCTACTTCACGTTCAGGAAGGGCGGCAGTGAGGAGATACCCCTCATCCAAGGTAAGGAGCAGTAGCTGCGCTTTGCTGGAGCAGCTGTGAAGAGATACCCCACGTCCAAGGTAGGAGAAACCCAAGTAAGACAGTAGGTGTTGCAAGAGAGCATCAGAGGGCAAACACACTGAAACCATAATCACAGAAAACTAGTCAATCTGATCACACGGACCACAGCCTTGTCTAACTCAATGAAACTAAGCCATGCCCTGTGGGGCCACCCAAGACGGGTGGGTCATGGTGGAGAGGTCTGATAGACTGTGGTCCACTGGAGAGGGGAATGGCAAACCACTTCAGTATTCTTGCCTTGAGAACCCCATGAACAGTATGAAAAGGCAAAATAATAGGATACTGAAAGAGGAACTCCCCAGGTCAGTAGGTACCCAATATGCTACTGGAGATCAGTGGAGAAATAACTCCAGAAAGAATGAAGGGATGGAGCCAAAGCAAAAACAACATTCAGTTGTGGATGGGACTGGTGATAGAAGCAAGTTTCGATGCTGTGAAGAACAACATTGCATAGGAACCTGGAATGTTAGGTCCATGAATCAAGGCAAATTGGAAGTGGTCAAACAGGAGACGGCAAGAGTGAACGTTGACTTTATTTTTGGGGGCTTCAAAATCACTGCAGATGGTGACTGCAGCCACGGAATTAAAAGACGCTTGCTCCTTGTAATAAAGGTTATGACCAACCTAGATAGCATATTGAAAAGCAGAGACATTACTTTGCCAACAAAGGTCCGTCTCAGTTCAGTTCAGTTGCTCAGTCATGTCCGACTCTTTGCCACCCCATGAATTGCAGCTCTCCAGGCCTCCCTGTCCATCACCACCTCCTGGAGTTCACTCAGACTCATGCCCATCGAGTCAGTGATGCTATCCAGCCATCTCATCCTCTGTCGTCCCCTTCTCCTCTTGTGCCCAATCCCTCCCAGCATCAGAGTCTTTTCCAATGAGTCAACTCTTCTCATGAGGTGGCCCAAGTACGGGAGTTTCAGCTTTAGCATCAGTCCTTCCAAATGACCACAGGAAAAACCATAGCCTTGACTAGATGGACCTTTGTTGGCAAAGTAATGTCTCTGCTTTTGAATATGCTATCTAGGTTGGTCATAACTTTCCTTCCAAGGAGTAAGCGTCTTTTAATTTCATGGCTGCAGTCACCATCTGCAGTGGTTTTGGAGACCCAAAAAATAAAATCTGACACTGTTTTCCACTGTTTCCCCATCTATTTCACATGAAGTGATGGGACTGGATGCCATGATCTTCATTTTCTGAATGTTGAGCTTTAAGCCAACTTTTTCACTCTCCACTTTCACTTTCATCAAGAAGCTTTTTAGTTCCTCTTCACTTTCTGCCATAAGGGTGGTGTCATCTGCATATCTGAGGTTATTAATATTTCTCCTGGCAATCTTGATTCCAGCTTGTGTTTCTTCCAGCCCAGCGTTTCTAATGATGCACTCTGCTTATAAGTTAAATAAACAGGGTGACAATATACAGCGTTGATGTATTCCTTTTCCTATTTGGAACCAGTCTGTTGTTCCATGTCCAGTTCTAACTGTTGCTTCCTGACCTGCAAATTTCTCAAGAGGCAGGTCAGGTGGTCTGGTATTCACATCTCTTTCAGAATTTTCCACAGTTTATTGTGATCCACCCAGTCAAAGGCTTTTGTATAGTCAATAAAGCAGAAACAGATGTTTCTCTGGAACTCTCTTGCTTTTTCCATGATTCAGCGGATGTTGGCATTTGATCTCTGGTTCCACTGCCTTTTCCAAAACCAGCTTGAACATCAGGAAGTTCACGGTTCACATATTGCTGAAGCCTGGCTTGGAGAATTTTGAGCATTACTTTACTAGCGTGTGAGATGAGTGCAAGTGTGTGGTAGTTTGAGCATTCTTTGGCATTGCCTTTCTTTGGGATTGGAATGAAAACTGACCTTTTCCAGTCCTGTGGCCACTGCTGAGTATTCCAAAGTTGCTGGCATATTGAGTGCAGCACTTTCACAGCATCATCTTTCAGGATTTGAAATAGCTCAACTGGAATTCCATCACCTCCACTACCTTTGTTTGTAGTGATACTTTCTAAGGCCCACTTGACTTCACATTCCAGCATGTCTGGCTCTAGGTCAGTGATCACACCATTGTGATTATCTGGGTCGTGAAGATCTTTTTTGTACAGTTCTGTGTATTCTTGCCATCTCTTCTTAATATCTTCTGCTTCTGTTAGGTCCATACCATTTCTGTCCTTTATCGAGCCCACCTTTGCATGAAATGTTCCCTTGGTATCTCTAATTTTTTTGAAGAGATCTCTAGTCTTTCCCATTCTGTTGTTTTCCTCTATTTCTTTGCATTGATCACTGAAGAAGGCTTTCTTATCTCTCCTTGCTATTCTTTGGAACTCTACATTCAGATGCTTGTATCTTTCCTTTTCTCCTTTGCTTTTCACTTCTCTTCTTTTCACAGCTATTTGTAAGGCCTCCCCAGACAGCCATTTTGCTTTTTTGTGTTTCTTTTCCATGGGGATAATCTTGATCCCTGTCTCCTGTATAATGTCACGAATCTCAGTCCATAGTTCATCAGGCACTCTATCTATCAGATCTAGGCCCTAAATCTATTTCTCACTTCCACTGTATAATCATAAGGGATTTGATTTAGGTCATACCTGAATGGTCTAGTGGTTTTCCCTACTTTCTTCAATTTCAGTCTGAATTTGGCAATAAGGAGTTCATAATATGAGCCACAGTCAGCTCTTGGTCTTGTTTTTGCTGACTATATAGAGCTTCTCCATCTTTGGCTGCAAAGAATATAATCAATCTGATTTCAGTGTTGACCATCTGGTGATGTCCATGTATAGAGTCTTCTCTTGTGTTGTAGGAAGAGGGTGTTTGCTATGACCAGTGTATTTTCTTGGCAAAACTGTATTAGTCTTTGCCCTGCTTCATTCCTTATTCCAAGGCCAAATTTGCCTGTTCCTCCAGGTGTTTCTTGACTTCCTACTTTTGCATTCCAGTCCACTATAATGAAAAGGACATCTTCTTTGGGTGTTGGTTCTAAAAGGTCTTGTAGGTCTTCATAGAACCGTTTGACTTCAGCTTCTTCAGCGTTACTGGTTGGGGCATATACTCGGATTACTGTGATATTGAGTGGTTTGCCTTGGAAAGGAACAGAGATCATTCTGTCATTTTTGAGATTGCATCCAAGTACTGCATTTCATACTCTTTTGTTGACCATGATGGCTACTCCATTTCTTCTGAGGGATTCCTGCCCGCAATAGTAGATATAATGGTCATCTGAGTTAAATTCACCCATTCCAGTCCATTTGAGTTTGCTGATTCCTAGAATGTCGACATTCACTCTTGCCATCTCTTGTTTGACCACTTCCAATTTTCCCTGATTCATGGACCTGACATGAATGTGGTCCACTGGAGAAGGGAATAGCAAACTACTTCAGTATTCTTGTCTTGAGAACCCCATGAACAGTACGAAAAGGCAAAATGATAGGATACTGAAAGAGGAACTCCCAGGTCAGTAGGTGCCCAAAATGCTACTGGAGATCAGTGGAGAAATTATTCCAGAAAGAATGAAGGGACGAAGCCAAAGAAAAAACAATACCCAGCTGTGGATGTGAATGGTGATAGAAGGTCCGTCTAGTCAAGGCTATGGTTTTTCCAGTCGTCATGTATGGATGTGAGAGTTGGACTGTGAGGAAGGCTGAGCGCCGAAGAATTGATGCTTTTTTTTTTTAAATTTTATTTTATTTTTAAACTTTACATAATTGTATTAGTTCTGCCAAATATCAAGATGAATCCGCCACAGGTATAAATGTGTTCCCCATCCTGAACCCTCCTCCCTCCTCCCTCCCCATACCATCCCTCTGGGTCGTCCCAGTGCACTAGCCCCAAGCATCCAGTATCGTGCATCGAACCTGGACTGGCATCTCGTTTCTTACATGATATTTTACGTGTTTCAATGTCATTCTCCCAAATCTTCCCACCCTCTCCCTCTCCCACAGAATCCATAAGACTGTTCTATACATCAGTGTCTCTTTTGCTGTCTCGTACACCGGGTTATTGTTACCATCTTTCTAAATTCCATATATATGCGTTAGTATACTGTATTTATGTTTTTCCTTCTGGCTTACTTCACTCTGTATAATAGGCTCCAGTTTCATCCACCTCATTAGAACTGATTCAAATGTATTCTTTTTAATGGCTGAGTAATACTCCATTGTGTATATGTACCACAGCTTTCTTATCCACTCATCTGCTGATGGACATCTAGGTTGCTTCCATGTCCTGGCTATTATAAACAGTGCTGCGATGAACATTGGGGTACATGTGTCTCTTTCCCTTCTGGTTTCCTCAGTGTGTATGCCCAGCAGTGGGATTGCTGGATCATAAGGCAGTTCTATTTCCAGTTTTTTAAGGAATCTCCACACTGTTCTCCATAGTGGCTGTACTAGTTTGCATTCCCACCAACAGTGTAAGACGGTTCCCTTTTCTCCACACCCTCTCCAGCATTTATTATTTGTAGACTTTTGGATCGCATCCATTCTGACTGTTGTGAAATGGTACCTCATAGTGGTTTTGATTTGCATTTCTCTGATAATGAGTGATGTTGAGCATCTTTTCATGTGTTTGTTAGCCATCTGTATGTCTTCTTTGGAGAAATGTCTATTTAGTTCTTTGGCCCATTTTTTGATTGGGTCGTTTATTAGCAAGGTGAAAAGACAGCCTTCAGAATGGGAGAAAATAATAGCAAATGAAGCAACTGACAAACAACTAGTCTCAAAAATATACAAGCAACTCCTACAGCTCAACTCCAGAATTGACGCTTTTGAACTGTGGTGCTGGAGAAGACTCTTGAGATTTCCTTGGACTGCAAGGAGATCCAACCGGTCCCTCCTAAAGGAGATCAGTCCTGGGTGTTCCTTGGAAGGACTGATGTTGAAGCTGAAACTCCAATAGTATGGCCACCTCATGCTAAGAGTTGACTCATTGGAAAAGACCCTAATGCTGGGAGGGATTGGGGCCAGGAGGAGAAGGGGATGACAGAGGATGAGATGGCTGGATGGCATCACCAACTCTATGAACATAGGTTTGAGTGAACTCCGGGAGTTGGTATTGGACATGGTGTGCTGTGATTCATTGGGTCGCAAAGAGTCGGACACAACTGAGCTACTGAACTGAACTGAACTGAAGATAAAAGGTAAATTATTAAAGAATATGCTAAGCACAATTGTAAGTTTTATGCATATTACCTTGTATAATGCTTACAACAGTCCATAGCATATTGCTATATCCATTTTAAAGAAGAGGAAACTGAGACATGAAGAGTTGGAGAAACTTGGTCAAGGTTGCAGAGCTCATCAGTAATGAATTCATGACTCAAACTCAAAGGCATCTGATTCTGGAGTCAGTGCTTTTACTCAGTGCATTACAGTATCATCTCAAAAGCAAGAGAATACAAAGTGCCATAAAAAGATGGATATAAATGGAAGAATGTCTATTGGGTGTGTGGAATGAAATCAATCTGAAATAGTCCTAGAGTAGTGATAATATTTGTCTTGGCTTTGTTTAAAGAGACATTTGCCTAGCAAAGAATTGAGGGTGATAAAAAACATTTCAAGTAATGAATAAGTACATGTAAAGATGTGAGGCATAAAAATGTTGCAATATTTAGGAAATTTTGAGAGGTCAAATGTGACTATAATTCTGGCTTCCTGGAATAAGAGGAGAATGACACAGGAGGCTGAGATGGTAGAATGGTGCTCAGCTGTGAGTAACTTTGTCATCATGTTGTTCAGTTGTTAAGTGGTGTCTGACTCTGCAACTCCATGAATTGTAGCACACCAGACTTCTCTGGAAAAAACACAAGCTGGAATCAAGATTGCCAGGAGAAATATCAATAACCTCAGATATGCAGATGACACCACCCTACTGGCCGAAAGTGAAGAGGAACTAAAGAGCCTCTTGATGAAAGTGAAAGTAGAGAGTCAAAAAGTTGGCTTAAAGCTCAATATTCAGAAAATGAAGATCATGGCATCTGGTCCTATCACTTCATGGGAAATAGATGGGGAAACAGGGGAAACAGTGTCAGACTATTTTTGGGGGCTCCAAAATCACTGCAGATGGTGATTGCAGCCATGAAATTAAAAGATGCTTACTCCTTGGAAGGAAAGTTATGACCAACCTAGATAGCATATTCAAAAGCAGAGACATTACCTTGCCAACAAAGGTTCGTCTAGTCAAGGCTATGGTTTTTCCTGTGGTCATGTATGGATGTGAGAGTTGGACTGTGAAGAAGGCTGAGCGCCGAAGAATTGATGCTTTTGAACTGTGGTGTTGGAGAAGACTCTTGAGAGTCCCTTGGACTGCAAGGAGATCCAACCAGTCCATTCTGAAGGAGATCAGCCCTGGGATTTCTTTAGAGGGAATGATGCTGAAGCTGAAACTCCAGTACTTTGGCCACGTCATGCGAAGAGCTGACTCATTGGAAAAGACTCTGATGCTGGGAGGGATTGGGGGCAGGAAGAGAAGGGGACGACAGAGGATGAAATGCCTGGATGGCATCACTGACTCAATGGACATGAGTCTGAGTGAACTCCGGGAGTTGGTGATGGACAGGGAGGCCTGGTGTGCTGCGATTCATGGGGTCGCAAAGAGTCAGACACGACTGAGCGACTGAACTGAACTGAACTGAGACTTCTCTGTCATTTACTATCGCCCAGAGTTTGCTCAAAATCATTTTCATTGAGTCAGTGATGCCATTCCACCATCTCATCCTCTATCACCCCTCTCTCCTCCTGCTCTTAATCTTTCCCAGCATCAGTCTTTTCCAGTGAGTCAGGTTTTCTCATCATGTGGCCAAAGGTTGGGTCCTCAGATTCAGCATCAGTTCTGTTCACTTCAGTCACTCAGTTGGGTCTGACTTTGTGACCCTATGAACCACAGCACGCCAGGCCTCCCTGTCCATCACAAACTCCTGGAGTCCATCCAAACCCATGTCCATTGAATCCCTCCAACCATCTTATCTTTTGTCGTCCACTTCTCCTCCTTCCCTCAGTCCCTCTCAGCATCAGGGTCTTTTCAAATGACTCAGCTCTTCACATCAGGTGGCCAAAGTATTGGAGTTTCAGCTTCAACGTAAGTCCTTCCAAGAAACACCCAGGACTGATCTTCTTTAGGATGGACTGGTTGGATCTCCTTGCAGTCCAAGGGACTCTCAAGAGTCTTCTCCAACACCACAGTTCAAAAGCATCAATTTTTCGGCACTCAGCTTTCTTCACACTCCAACTCTCACATTCATACATGACCACTGGAAAAACCATAGCCTTGACAAGATGGACCTTTGTTGACAAAGTGATGTCTCTGCTTTTTAATATGCTTTCTAGGTTGGTCATAACTTTCCTTCCAAAGAGTAAGCGTCTTTAATTTCATGGCTGCAATCACCATCTGCAGTGATTAGAGCCCAGAAAAATAAAGTCAGCCACTGTTTCCCCATCTATTTGGCATGAAGTAACAGGACCAGATGCCATGATCTTTGTTTTCTGAATGTTGATCTTTAAGCCAACTTTTTAACTCTCTACTTTCACTTTCATCAACAGGCTTTTTAGTTCCTCTTCACTTTCTGCCAAAAGGGTGGTGTCATCTGCATATGTGAGGTTATTGATATTTCTCCCGGCAATCTTGATTCCAGCTTGTGCTTCCTCCAGCCCAGCATTTCTCATGATGTACTCTGCTTATAAGTTAAATAAGCAGGGTGACAATATACAGCCTTGATGTATTCCTTTTCCTATTTGGAACCAGTCTATTGTTCCATGTCCAATTCTAACTGTTGCTTCCTGATCTGTACACAGATTTGTCAAGAGGCAGGTCAGGTGGTCTGGTATCCCATCTCTTTCAGAATTTTCCACAGTTTATTGTGATCCACACAGTCAAAGGCTTTGGCATAGTCAATAAAGCTGAAATAGATGTTTCTCTGGAACTCTCTTGCTTTTTGGATGATCCAGCAGATGTTGACAATTTGATCTCTGGTTTCTCTGCCTTTTCTAAAACCAACTTGAACATCTGGAAGTTCATGGTTCACATATTGCTTAAGCCTGTTTTGGAGAATTTTGTGCATTACTAGCGTGTGAGATGAGTGCAATTGTGCGGTAGTTTGAGCATTCTTTGGCATTGCCTTTCTTTGGGATTGGAATGAAAACTGTGGCCACTGCTGAGTTCTCCAAATTTGCATCAGTCATTCCAATGAATATTCAGGGATGATTTCCTTTAGGATTGACTGGTTTGCTCTCCTTGTTGTCCAAAGAAATCTCAGGAGTCTTCTCCAGCAGCACAATTTGAAAGCATCAGTTCTTCGGAGCTCAGCCTTCTTTATGGTCCATAAATAAAAGTTCTATAAATAGAATTGTGAATATAATAGAAAAAATGAAGAGATGTACTATTTTTAGTACACTCTAAGTGTACTCTATGTATATGTTTGAGGACTTGATATCATAAGCTACATACATGGAGAATGCATTCTCCATATATTTTTCTCAAAATATTTATTACATTAATCAACATTTTAATCATATTCAAGCAAAATCTTATGTAGTATATGTGTTTGTATGAGCCTGTGTCTATGTCTGTGTGTGTGTGAAATGCAAAGGTTCACACATAACCTAGCTGATCTTGAAAAAGAACAGAGTGGAAAGACTTATTTTATGGATATCCAAAGTTATTTTAGAGCTCTTCTGTCTGTGGGCTTATCTCAAAAGGGCATCTCAGTGAAGCATTCTCATGGAAAACGTGTTGCTTTGTGTAACTCGTATTTGCATTAGTGACAGAACTTGATGCTCTGGCCTACTGATGGGTTAAACTGCTTTTTGTAGTTTAACCTAGAAGATTGCTTACATTCAAATAATTCTTTAAAATGTAACTTTGTAGTTTCCCCTAGGGAATCAAATGAATGTGTGCCTAATATTTTGATCAGTTTGGAAATTACCTTAACCTTAAATTTTATCAGCTTTATAAATAAATACAAATATAATATACTTCAGTTCAGTTCAGTTCAGTCTCTCAGTCGTGTCCGACTCTTTGCGACCCCATGAATCACAGCACGCCAGGTCTCCCTGTCCATCAGCAACTCCCAGAGTTCACTCAGACTCATGTCCATCGAGTCGGTGATGCCATCCAGCCATCTCATCATCTGTTGTCCCCTTCTCCTCCTGCCCCCAATTCCTAGCACTTTGTTTTTAATACAGAGATTAAAGCAATGTGGTACTGGCATAGAGATGGAAAAATAAACTAATAGAACAGAAACATACATTCATGGAGAATTGATTCCCAATAAAAATGTACTACAGCAAAGAAAAATATAAATGTTAATAAAATAGTGCTGTATTATTTGAATATATCTGTTTAAAAATATTTTGGCTTCTACCTCTAATTCTATTAACATGGGAATTTCTAATTATAAAAACATAACAGTATAAGAGTATATTGCTAAATAATATACTGGGCAAAAATAGTACTAATATGAAAAAAGCACAAGTCTTCTTAAGGACTCCTCCCAATCAATAAGAAACATGGAGAAGTAAACAATCATCCTAACAAACAAATCATCAACTCATGAATACAATGGACAATAGATATAAAGAGGCATTTTCCAAGAAATAATCAAATGACTAAATTATATGAAATGATACTTCAGTCAGAGAAATTAAAATTAAATCCTTTGAATTACCACAACATAATAACAAAGGTCTTAAAAAAAACCAAAACAGACGATATCAGTTCTTGGCAGAAATGTTCAGTGATATCCCCTCTAATATACTCCTGGTGGGAGAATAAATTGGAAAACTACTTGGGAAAATAATCTAGTCCCTACTGATATAGGACATTTCATAGTATTTACTGTAGCAATTTAAAGCCAAAGTTTATACCCAACAAAATTATTTACATGTGTGCAATAAAACACAATAGGAAAAATATTAATAAGATTATTTTTAATAGCCCCAAACTGGCAGTAAGAATTGAATGGATAAATTTTGGTAGTTTTAGAAAATGAATGGTATACCATAATGAAAATGAATTATCTCTACCCATACTGGAATGAATGAAATATTAAATATAATTTTGAGCCAAAGTAAACTGGCTATAAGCAAAAATTGCAAAACCTCATTTATATAAATTTTTTAAAACAGGAAAAACTAATATGACATTTGCAATCAGAATGGGAGTCCTTCTGGGGAGAAATGGCAACCAGCTCCAGTATTCTTGCCTGGAAAATCCCATGGACAGAAGAACCTGGTGAGTCCCAGTTCATGGGGTCACAGAGAGTCCACTGAGCGAATAACACTTAGGAGTCTTTTGGGAGTAGGTTAGGGTAATGATTAGGAGGGGGCAAAATGTGTTTGTGGCTTCTTTTTCTCTGTTTTTTCTTCTTACCTTTATTGGATTATACAATTCATCAAAGTATAGAATTTTAAATTATTTATTTGTTTGTGAGTAGGGTATTTTGCAACAAAATTTATTTAGAATATTTTCTATCATCAAATGCATTTAAGAATTACCTTTGAATAATATGTCAAGATTTACTATGCTTCAGAATTTTTTTTTCTTCTAGAAATTTTATGTTTATTTTTTAATTTATATTTAAATTTATTTATTTTAATTAGAGGCTAATTACTTTACAATATTGTATTGGTTTTGTAAGCCATAATGCAGTGCTTAGCTGCTCAGTCATGTCCCACTCTTTGTGACCCCATGGACTGTAGCCCTCCAGGCTCCTCTGTCCACAGGGGTTCTCCAGGTAAGAATACTGGTGTGGGTTGCCACTCCTCCAGGGGTTCTTCCAACTCAGAGATCGAACCCAGGTCTCCCTCATTGCAGGCAAATTCCTTACCATCTGAGCCACATAATATATTAATCTGTTTTTTCTCTCCAAAAGTGTAGCATTTTTGTTACTTCTAGAAATGCCACATACTCATTTTATGTGCAAAATTTTTTGCCATGGCATATCAATCTATTCATGATCTCATTTCTACTAATTTTCTCAGTCTTTTTTTTTTTTTTTTTTTTCTGGGTTATCTCCCCTACATAAACCACCTTGATTAAATGTGTTCTTCAAATAAATTCAGCATCTCTTTCCTCAGTACCTTAACATACAGATGATTCTTCTACCTGAATTATTTTTTTATCTATAACATAGATAAGCCTTGGGTGATTTTAAGATTTACATTGTCATCCCCTTTACAAAGATTATCATAATTCACCTAATGTATGTTATTATTTCTTTTTTGCCTCTTATACTAAGAAACCTGACCACACTCTTTCATAGCGCTTATGATATTGAACTGAAAATTACAATATAAGCATCATGAAAATATCTCACTCATCTTTGTACATCTATCACAGTTCGCACACACAAAAAAGTAAATGCGTGAATTTAATACATTTTAGATGTCAGTGAAATTTTTACCCTTCTCCTCATCTGTAAAGGTGGGAAACAGATCTGTCCATGGTGTTGTGAATTTCCCATTCAGTTCAGTTCAGTCACTCAGTGCTGTCTGACTCTTTGTGACCCCATGAATCACAGCACGCCAGGCCTCTTGTTCATCACCAACTCCCAGAGTCCACCCAAACCCATGTCCATTGAGTTGATGATGCCATCCAGCCATCTCATCCTCTGTCGTCCCCTTCTCCTCCTGCTCCCAATCCCTCCCAGCATCAGAGTCTTTTCCAATGATTCAACTCTTCACATGAGGTGGCCAAAGTATTGGAGTTTCAGCTTCAACATCAGTCCTTCAAATGAACACCCAGGACTGACATCTTTTAGGATGGACTGGTTGGATCTCGTTGCAGTCCAAGGGACTCTCAAGAGTCTTCTCCAGCACCATAGTTCAAAAGCATCAATTCTTCAGCACTCAGCTTTCTTCACAGTCCAATTCTCACATCCACACATGACCACTGGAAAAACCATAGCCTTGACTAGATGGACCTTTGTTGGCAAAGTAATGTCTCTGCTTTTGAATATGCTGTCTAGGTTGGTCATAACTTTCCTTCCAAGGAGTAAGCGTTTTTTAATTTCATGGCTGCAGTCACCATCTGCAGTGATTTTGGAGCACCCCCCCCAAAATAAATTCTGACATTGTTTCCACTGTTTCCCCATCTATTTCCCATGAAGTGATGGGACCAGATGCCATGATCTTCGTTTTCTGAATGTTGGGCTTTAAGCCAACTTTTTCACTCTGCTCTTTCACTTTCATCAAGAGGCTTTTTAGTTCCTCTTCACTTTCTGCCATAAGGGTGGTATCATCTGCATATCTGAGGTTATTGATATTTCTCCTGGCAATCTTGATTCCAGCTTGTGCTTCTTCCAGCCCAGCGTTTCTCATGATGTACTCTGCATAGAAGTTAAATAAGCAGGGTGACAATATACAGCCTTGCTGCTACTGCTAAGTTGCTTCAGTCATGTCTGACTCTTAGTGACCCCATGGACTGCAGCCTATCAGGATCCTCTGTCCATGGGATTTTCCAGGCAAGAGTACTGGAGTGGGTTGCCATTGCCTTCTCTGATACAGCCTGGATGTACTCCTTTTCCTATTTGGAACCAGTCTGTTGTTCCATGTTCAGTTCTAACTGTTGCTTCCTGACCTGCACATAGCTTTCTCAGGAGGCATGTCAGGTGGTAGTATTCCCATCTCTTTCAGAATTTTCCACAGTTTATTGTGATCCACACAGTCAAAGGCTTTGGCATAGTCAATAAAGCAGAAGTCTTATAACTAGAGAGACTTAGTGTCAAAATTCAGATATGCAGATACTCAGTTCATTGCATGTTCATTACACTTTGTTAGAGAAAACAATACAGAGCCTTTGATCATATTGAGACATTCATTTCATTTCTACATTTCACAGCCTTTCTTTGGCAATGGTAGAAAATATCTCCAGCTGCAGATTTCCCTGCAAATAAGGAATTACATATTTTCTGTGGGTGTGTTTTTCTTTGAATTGCTCAGTCAGCACATGAATGAATATGAAATATGCTTATAGATAAAGAAATTTACCAATGAGAGGTGAGATGGCTGTTTTCCTCCTGCTCTGTGTTTGGCATATCATCAAGGTTATTATGAAGATCAACCGGTTTAATACATGTGAAGAGCTTAGAACTGTGCCTGACACATAGTAAAGCCTAGGTAAATGAAAATAATTTTTTGTATGATTCAGCTAGAGAATAATCTTTTAGCTATTATGGAAACAACTTTGAAGAAGCATAAAGCACATGGTGTATGCTTGTGTGTTCAAGTGGATGCTATATTGAAATGGACAAGTTAGGTAGGAAATTGTGCTTCAGCACTAAAATGGTCTCAGTGAGAAATGAACAATGAATGTTAAATTAATATTAATCTCTTCTTATTGTCATTGTGATCATCTGTGCAGGTTTTTATGTGTGCTTGGCAAGAAGGAGTAGATACAATTTAGCCCATAATGTCTCTCCTACTTCCTTCCATAGTAGTGATAAACTTTGTTACAAAGCTCAGATATCACTGATTGCTGGTAAATATGAATAAGAATAATGAATCATAGAGTTCTAAGGTCAAATTGGCTCTGTTTTAAGATGAAAGATTAAAAGGGCCAATATCTTTGAAAACTTTGAAATATGTAGCTTTTATCATAGCCTTCAGGTCTTCCTAAAGAGTGCAAATTAGTTGGGAAGTATTATATGCATGCAAATAATTTTTTTCAAGAAACATTGGGAGTCTGATATTATGTACATCAAAGAACTCTTAAAGAGGCCTTTCTATTCTTTTGTAAATGATCTGTAGACACTTTTAGTAAAGCATTCATTAAGAATCTTTAATTCAAAAAAAATATTGGTTATGAATTGTACAAATCATAGTGCCACCAGTCTTATTTATGCATAATATTGTGGTTTTTATCTCCAAAAAAAGACTGGTTAATTTTCATTCAGCTTTTAATTTGCAATAACATGAGATTTACTCTATCAAATGTCTCTGATACTCTATCAGATGTCTGATACACTATCAAAAGTTTCTGCCAACAAAAGTCCATCTAGTCAAAACTATGGTTTTTCCAGTAGTCATGTATGGATGTGAGAGTTGGACTATAAAGAAAGCTGAGTGCTGAAGAATTGATGCTTTTGAACTGTGGTGTTGGAGAAGACTCTTGAGGGTCCCTTGGACTGCAAGGAGATCCAACCAGTCTATTCTAAAGGAGATCAGTCCTGGGTGTTCTTTGGAAGGACTGATGCTAAAGCTGAAACTCCAATACTTTGGCTACCTGATATGAAGAATTGACTCACTAGAAAAGACCTGATGCTGGGAGAGAGTGAAGGTGAGAGAAGGGGATGACAGAGGATGAGATGGCTGGATGGCATCACTGACTCGATGGATGTGAATCTGAGTAAGCTCCAGGAGCTGGTGACTGAGGGAAATCTGGTGTGCTGCAGTCCATGGGGTCTCAAAGAGTCGGACACAACTGAGCGACTGAGCTGACTGACTGACTGACCCTATCAAATAAAATAAAATGGATCTTTAATGCCATATAGATTTTTATTGTTGACTGGATAAAATTTGATTGTATTAAAAAAGTTCTCAAATAACTAATATTCATTAGTTTTCTCTTAGGACAAAAAATTACCAAAATATTATATGTTTCAGGTGGTAGAACATAATAATTTGATATTTTATATATTTCAAAAGGGTCACCACCCAAAATCTAGTTAGCAAGTCATTGTACATAATTTAAGAATTTCTTCCCTATAATGACAATTTTTAGGATATACTCTGTTGGCAACTTACAAATATACAAAACAGTGTAATTAATTATAGTTACTATGCTGTACATTACATTATGTACATTACACAGAAGAACTGTACAAAAAAGATCTTCACGACCCAGATAATCACGATGGTGTGATCGCTGACCTAGGGCCACACATCATGGAATGTGAAGTCAAATGGGCCTTAGAAAGCATCATTACGAACAAAGCTAGTGGAGGTGATGGAATTCCAGTTGAGCTATTTCAAATCCTGAAAGATGATGCTGTGCAAGTGTTGCACTCAATATGCCAGCAAATTTGGAAAACTCAGCAGTGGCCACGGGACTGGAAAAGGTCCGTTTTCATTCCAATCCCAAAGAAAGGCAATGCCAAAGAATGCTCAAACTACCGCACAATTGCACTCATCTCACACGCTAGTAAAGTAATGCTCAAAATTCTCCAAGCCAGGTTTCAGCAATATGTGAACCGTGAACTTCCTGATGTTCAAGCTGGTTTTAGAAAAGGCAGAGCAACCAGAGATCAAATTGCCAACATCCACTGAATCGTGGAAAAAGCAAGAGAGTTCCACAAAAACATCTATTTCTGCCTTATTGACTATGCCAAAGCCTCTGACTGTGTGGATCACAATAAACCGTGGGAAAATCTGAAAGAGCTGGGAATCCCAGACCACCTGATCTGCCTCTTGAGAAATTTGTATGCAAGTCAGGAAGCAACAGTTAGAACTGGACATGGAACAACAGACTGGTTCCAAATAGGAAAAGGAGTACGTCAGGGTTGTATATTGTCACCCTGCTTATTTAACTTCTATGCAGAGTACATCATGAGAAACTCTGGACTGGAAGAAACACAAGCTGGAATCAAGATTGCGGGGAGAAATATCAATAACCTCAGATATGCAGATGACACCACCCTTATGGCAGAAAGTGAAGAGGAACTAAAAAGCCTCTTGATGAAAGTGAAAGAGGGGAGTTAAAAAGTTGGCTTAAAGCTCAACATTCAGAAAACTAAGATTATGGCATCCGGTCCCATCACTTCATGGGAAATAGATGGGGAAACAGTGGAAACAGTGTCAGACTTCATCTTTTTGGGCTTCAAAATCACTGCAGATGGTGACTGCAGCCATGAAATTAAAAGATGCACACTCCTTGGAAGGAAAGTTATGACCAACCTAGATAGCATATTCAAAAGCAGAGACATTACTTTGCCAACAAAGGTCCATCTAGTCAAGGCTATGGTTTTTCCTGTGGTCATGTATGGATGTGAGAGTTGGACTGTGAAGAAGACTGAGCGTCAAAGAATTGATGCTTTTGAACTGTGGTGTTGGAGAAGACTCTTGAGAGTCCCTTGGACTGCAAGGAGATCCAACCAGTGCATTCTGAAGGAGATCAGTCCTGGGATTTCTTTGGAAGGAATGATGCTAAAGCTGAAACTCCAGTACTTTGGCCACCTCATGCCAAGAGTTGACTCATTGGAAAAGACTTTGATGCTGGGAGGGATTGGGGGCAGGAGGAGAAGGGGATGACAGAGGATGAGATGGCTTGACGGCATCACTGACTCGATGGACATGAGTCTGGGAGGCCTGGCATGCAGCGAATCATGGGGTCGCAAAGAGTCAGACATGACTGAGTGACTGAACTGAACTGAACTGAACTGACATTACATACCCATGACTTATTTATTTTAAATTAAAAATTACTGGTTCTTATAAGGATATCAGTTACATTAGATTAAGGCCCATCATAATATCCTTATTTTAACTTGATGAGCTCTGTCTTTCAGGACAGTAGCCATATGAGATCATAATTAGCGTTACAAGGGGATAGGACTTCAATATAGCCTTCTCAAAAATACCTTGAATGATTTTATTTTGAACCTATATAATCATCATTCCCATTTGTAGAATACACTACATAATAAATTATATAAATCAGATCAGTTCGGTTCAGTTCAGTCGTTCAGTCGTGTCTGACTCTTTGCAACCCCATGAATCATAACACAGCAGGCCTCCCTGTCCATCACCAATTCCTGGAGTTCACTCAGACTCACGTCCATTGAGTCAGTGATGCCATCCAGCCATCTCATCCTCTGTCGTCCCCTTCTCCTCATCCCTCCGATCCCTCCCAGCATCAGGGTCTTTTCAAATGAGTCAACTCTTCTCATGAGGTGGCCAAATTACTGGAGTTTCAGCTTTAGCATCATTCCTTCCAAAGAAATCCCAGGGCTGATCTCCTTCAGAATGGACTGGTTGGATCTCCTTGCAGTCCAAGGGACTCTCAAGAGTCTTCTCCAACACCACAGTTCAAAAGCATCAATTCTTCGGCGCTCAGTCTTCTTCACAGTCCAACTCTCACATCCATAATGACCACAGGAAAAACCATAGCCTTGACTAGATGGACCTTTGTTGGCAAAGTAATGTCTCTGCTTTTGAATATGCTATCTAGGTTGGTCATAACTTTTCTTCCAAGGAATTAGAGTCTTTTAATTTCATGGCTGCAGTCACAATCTGCAGTGATTTTGGAGCCCAAAAAAATAAAGTCTGACACTGTTTCCACTGTTTTCCACATCTGTTTGCCATGAAGTGATGGGACCAGATGCCATAATCTTAGTTTTCTGAATTTGAGTTTTAAACCAATTTTTCACTCTCCTCTTTCACCTTCATAAGTCCTTTTAGTTCCTCTTCACTTTCTGCCATAAGGGTGGTATCATCTGCATATCTGAGGTTATTGATATTTCTCCTGGCAATCTTGATTCCAGCTTGTGCTTCTTCCAGCCCAGCGTTTCTCATGATGTACTCTGCATAGAAGTTAAATAAGCATGGTGACAATATACAGCCTTGACGTACTCCTTTTCCTATTTGGAACCAGTCTGTTGTTCCATGTCCAGTTCTAACTGTTGCTTCCTGACCTGCATACAAAGTTCTCAAGAGGCAGGTCAGGTGGTCTGGTACCTTTTAGAACTAACACCCAAAAAAGATGTCCTTTTCATTATAGGGGACTGGAATGCAAAAGTAGGAAGTCAAGAAACACCTGGGGTAACAGGCAAATTTGGCCTTGGAATATGGAATGAAGCAGGGCAAAGACTAATAGAGTTTTGCCAAGAAAACGCACTGGTCATAGCAAACACCCTCTTCCTACAACACAAGAGAAGACTCTACACACGGACATCACCAGATGGTCAACACCGAAATCAGACTGATTATATTCTTTGCACCCAAGATGGAGAACCTCTATACAGTCAATAAAAACAAGACCCGGAACTGACTGTGGCTCAAATCATGAACTCCTTATTGCCAAATTCAGACTTAAATTGAAGAACGTAGGGGAAATCACTAGACCATTCAGGTATGACCTAAATCAAATCCCTTATGATTATACACTGGAAGTGAGAAATAGATTTAAGGGACTAGATATGATACAGTGCCTAATGAACTATGGACTGAGGTTTGTGACATTGTACAGGAGACAGGGATCAAGACCATCCCCATGGAAAAGAAATGCAAAAAAGCAAAATGGATGTCTGGGGAGGTCTTACAAATAAATCAGTTACTAAGTTAAATTTTAAAGAAATTGTTTATTATTGATGCCCATTTCAATATATTCTTTTGTGGGGAATAAGTTAACCTATAAGAACAAGTATTAATGTCATTTGAAGATGTAGATGTTGATCCATTTTTTTTCCACTTAAAAGAAACCAAAATTCTAGGTACACTTGAATGAAATATAGACAGAAAATATTGTTTCAGATACTTTATGTTACTGCATCATTTAATTATTACAAAAACTTATAATACAAGCATAATTACCTTACTTGGTGGCTCAGATAGTAAAAGCATCTGCCTACAATGAGGGAGACCCGTGTTTGATCCCTGGGTTGGGAAGATCCTCTGGAGAAGGAAAGGGCAACCCACTCCAGTACTCTTGCATGGAAAATCCAATGGACGGAGGAGCCTGGTATACAGTCCATGGGGTCGCAGAGTTGGACATGACTGAGCGACTTCACTTTCACTTATCTTTCTAGCTTTATAGATAAAGAAAACTAAAAGCTATCATATCACTTAGGTGACCTATATGACTGTCATTATGGGTCAGAATATTGGCAAACTCAGTTCTATTTTCAGTCAAAAATTCAATTATTTTTGTCTTCCAATTTAAAGAAAACTATGCAAAAAATTGAGAATCTTGTTTAAAACGCATACTTGTATTTTCCTAAAGAGCTGGCCCATATTATTCTGAAATGGGCCTGTGAACCAAAGGTGGGTAAAAAAAGGCTTTTGGGTAATAAATTTCTTAGGCATTAATGAGGAATATCAATTGAAACAAGCAAACAAACAAATACTTTTAAATTTATGTAGAACGGGCTTTCAAATTCTTGTAGATTCTTACAGTTTTACTGAGAGGCAGATTTAGTGGTTTTCTTTGAATTTCACTTTGGATGGTTATTTTTAACTCTCTTAAAAGCTGAAATGACACAAAACTGACAGATGTGTTGCATACCAAATTTTAATCATTTGCATCAATAAACACATTAATGTGGTACTGATTAATAAAATCTCTTTAAGTCATCACGCATTGAAAACTATTCTAAGATTGCAATGTAAGACATCATTGTAACTTACATGTTTGAGTCCAGTTTTATGACTATTCATTCCAACACACTCTCAGAAAAACAAAGTCCCATTTAATAAGTTACCTGGTGAGGTGAAAGCTCATAGAAGTAAAACTGTTGCACATGGAGAGCCTCAAAGTATGCCTAAGAACAGTTCATTAGACTGAAGAATTGTGATATTATCCAGAGTATCAGACCTCTTTTGCTGAGGTTGGAGAGATAGTATTCCAGCTGCATGGAGGGGAGGAGGAAATATGGAATTCACGATATTATAGGGTGAACTGTGTCCCCACAAAATTCCTAGGTTGAAATTCTACACCTCCCATCTCTGAATATGACCCAATTTGAAGATAGTGTCTTTACAGATGTAATCAAGTTAAGATGATACCATTTGGGTAGACTCCTAATCCAGTGTTATTGGTATTCATAGAAAAAGGGGAAATTTGAAGATAGACTGCATACAGGAAAGATGTCATGTGAATGTCAAGGCAGAGATCAGGGTGATGCATCTACTAGCCAAGGAACACATGCAAGTGAAGTCGCTCATTTGCGCCCAACTCTTTGACATCCCATGGACTATAGCTTAATAGGCTTCTCCACACTTGGGATTTTCCAAGCAAGAGTACCGGAGTGGGTTGTCATTTCCTATACCAGGGGATCTTCCCGACACAGGGATCAAACAAACCTGGGTCTCCCGCATTGCAGGCAGATGCTTTACCCTCTGAGCCACCAGGAAAGCCCAGGAACACATAAGATTGCTAGCTAATCACCAGAAGCTAGGAGAGAGGAATGGAACAGATTGTGTATCAAAGACAACAGAAGGACTTACTCTGCCCGTGCCTTGGTCTTAGATTTCCAGCCTCAGAACGAGAGATAGTACACTTCTTCTGTTCAAGCTACCAAGTTTGCAGTGTTTTGTTACAATTCTAGCCAACTAATATTTCAATACAAAATGTTTTACATAATTTTTCAGTCAAACCACTTTTGAGCCTCAACCATATCCTTATAGTCAGTGGTAACTGGTATTGCCAATTTCTTGGTATTTTGAAGATTTTATGACTCAAATTGAGTTTTTAAATTTTTCCAGTGTTGATTGTCTTTTCATAGGTCTAATAATCAGTTATAATTTGTCTTTATACTTGGTATTATCTGCTTGCAAAATATGTACTTATCATCTTCTCCCCAATTATTCAAGGATTTAGAAAATTTTCTTTCTAACCATTTTATTGAAGTTTGTCGAAAGCAAGGGCATAAATTCAAAAGTTCTGGCATACCTTCAACTGAAAGTTCCACTAATTGACTTAGAAAATGAAGCCATTATAATTTATCATGCAAAATAAACATATTCAATAAAATATTTATATTTATATTTTTATTGAAAATAAGGTTTCTCTGCCAGTATTTTTTAACTACTAACTTCTGAATTCTGTGCAAAAACTTGTTGGAATCTAATGATGTGGAAAATTATCCTAGAGCTCAGTTGCACTTTTATTTATAAGACACATTTTTTTTCTGACATGTTAATACATATTCATGAGTCAAGCGGATCAAGTGTGCATGTTTTTAAAACATTATGGTGTCTTCAGTATTAACCCCTGATATTTAGCTGTTAATATTAAGCTCTAAACTTCGTGAAAAAAAATGCCAAGTTAAATCAGAAATGGAAATGAATATATCAGAAATTAACAGGCACAATACAGATAAAACATAGTTCTTTTATGCCACTGGCTCTGCATAGGTATAACTTAATATACTATCTGAAAAGTTAGATACTTGTATATAGGGTTTTATCAATAAAATAAAATAAAATGAAGGCTTCATTCATTCACTCACTCATCTATCTTTAGTGATGGACAGACTCACTAAACTTATTGCTTTTTATGAGATGTTCCACTAATGTTCAACTGCTCACAATTGTAAAATGTCTGAGTGTGATTAAAGTTCATATACTGTAGTCATTAAAGAGATTTCCTATGTTATTTAGCTTTATTGACTACATAATTGACCTAGTTACACTATCATTGTTTAAAAGAAATACTAGAATAGTCAGTCTTCTTTAGGCAGTCTTTCAACACATTTGAAAAGCTTACATTTTAAATAAGTTTTTCAAATGTGTTGCAAACTCTTAAAATAACTCAGATAGTCCTCCAAACCCATGTAGGGAGACTGTCCATTTAATCTCTTGAGGTATATTTGATGGGACTAAGAAAAGGAGTACGTCAAGGCTGTATATTGTCACCCTGCTTATTTAACTTATATGCAGAGTACATCAAGAGAAACGGTGGGCTGGAAGAATCACAAGCTGGAATCAAGATGCCGGGAGAAATACCAATAACCTCAGGTATGCAGATGACTGGTGGCTCAGAGGTTAAAGCATCTGCCTGCATGCGGGAGACCCGAGTTTGATCCCTGGGTTGGGAATATCCCCTGGAGAAGGAAATGGCAACTCACTCCAGTATTCTTGCCTGGAAAATCCCATTGAGGGAGGAGCCTGGTAGGCTACAGTCCATAGGGTCGTAAAGAGTCGGACACGACTGAGCTACTTCACTTCACTTCATGCAGATGACACCCCTTTTATGGCAGAAAGTGAAGAGGAACTAAAAAGACTCTTGATGCAAGTCAAAGAGGAGAGTGAAAAAGTTGGCTTAAAGCTCAACATTCAGAAAACGAAGATCATGGCATCTGATCCCATCACTTCATGGCAAATAGATGGGGAAACGGTGGAAACAGTGTCAGACTTTATTTTTTTGGTCTCCAAAATCACTGCAGATGGTGATTGCAGCCATGAAATTAAAAGATGCTTACTCCTTGGAAGGAAAGTTTTGACCAACCTAGATAGCATATTGAAAAGCAGAGACATTACTTTGCCAACAAAGGTCCATCTAGTCAAGGCTATGGTTTTTCCAGTAGTCATGTATGGATGTGAGAATTGGACTGTGAAGAAAGCTGAGCCCCGAAGAATTGATGCTTTTGAACTGTGGTGTTGGAGAAGACTCTTGAGAGTCCCTTGGACTGCAAGGAGATCCAACCAGTCCATTCTAAAGGAGATCAGTCCTGGGCGTTCATTGGAAGGACTGATGCTAAAGCTGAAACTCCAATACTTTGGCCACCTCTGCGAAGAGTTGACTCATTGGAAAAGACTTTGATGCTGGGAGGGATTGAGGGCAGGAGGAGAAAGGAATGACAGAGGATGATATGGCTGGATGGCATCACTGATTCGATGGACATGAGTTTGGGTGAACTCTGGGAGTTGGTGATGGACAGGGAGGCCTGGCGTGCTGCGATTCATGGGGTCGCAAAGAGTCGGACATGACTAAGTGACTGAACTTAACTGAACTGAACTGAAGAACCACTAGCCATTCAGGTATGACCTAAATCATATCCCTTATGATTATATAGAAGAGCTTATGAATAGATTCAGTGGATTAGATCTAGTAGACAGAATGTCTGAAGAACTATGCACAGAGTTTTGTAACATTGTATAGGAGGTGGTAACGGAAACTATCCCTTAGAGGGAAACAAAGTGCAAGAAGGCAAAGTGGTTGCCTGAAGAGGCCTTAGAATAGCTGAGAAAAGAAAGGAAGTGAAAGACAAAGGAAAAAGGGAAAGATATACCCAACTGAATGCAGTGTTCCAGAGAATAGCAAGGTGAGATAAGAAAGCCTTCTTAAGTGAACAATGAAAAAAAGTAGAGTAAAATTATAGAATGAGAAAGACTAGAAATCTCTTCAAGGAAATCAGAGATACCAAGGAACATTTCATGCAAACATGGGCACAATAAGGGACAGAAAAAGCAAGGACCTAACAGAAGGAGAAGATATTAAGAAGAGGTGGCAAGGATATGCAGAAGGGCTATGCAAAAAGATCTTAATGACCCAGAAAACCATGATGCCTTTAGTGTTGAGTTTCTTTGAGATTGGAATGAAAACCGACCTTACCAGTTCTGTGGCCACTGCTGAATATTCCAAATTTGCTGGCATATTAAGCGCAACACTTTAACAGCATCATCTTTTAGGATTTGAAATAGCTCACCTGGAATTCCATCACCTCCATTATCTCTGTTCACAGGGATGCTTCCTAAGGCAAAGAATGGTCAAATTACTGTACAATTGCACTCACTTCACATGCTAGCAAAATTAGGCTCCAAATTCTTCCCTGTAGGCTTTAGCAGGAAATTCCAAATGTACAAACTGGATTTAGAAAAGCAGGAGGCACCAGAGATCAATTTACCAACATCCCCTGGATCACAGAAAATCAAGGGAATTCCAAAAAGAAATCTACTTCTGCTTCATTGACTATGCTAAAGCCTTTGACTGTGTGAATCATAACTAACTTTAAAATTCTTAGAAATGGGAATACCATATCACTTTACCTGTCTCCTGTGAAACCTGTATGCAGGACAAGAAGCAACAGTCATGGAACAACAGACTGGTTCAAAATTGAGAAAGGAGTACATCAAAGCCATATATTGTCACCTTGCTTACTTAATTTATATGCATAGTACATCATGTGAAGGGCTTCCCCAATGGCTCAGCAGTAAAGAATCTGACTGCAATGCAGGAGTCCCAGGAGACATGGTTTCAATCCCTGGGTCAGGAAGATCCCTCAGAGGTGGACTTCTCAACACATGCCAGTATTCTTGCCTGTAAAATCCCATGGACAGAGAAGCCTGATGGGCTACAGTCCATAGGGTCACAAAAAGTTGGACATGACTGAAGTGACTTAGCATGCATACACGCAGACATATCATGCAAAATGCTGGGCTGAATGACTCAGAAGCCAAAATAAGATCGCCGAGCCCCTTGATTAAGGTGAATGAGAAAAGTGAAAAACCTGGCTTAAAACTCAACATTCAAAAAATGAAGATCATGGATGGCATCCAGTCCCATCACTTCATGGCAGATAAATGGGGAAAAAGTAGAAACAGTGAGGTTTTATTTTCTTGGGCTCCAAAATCACTATGTATGGTGACTGCAGCCACAAAATTAAAAGATACTTGCTTCTTGTAAGTTATGACAAACCTAGACAGAGTATTAAAAGGCAGAGACATCACTTTGCAAAGATCTGTAGAGTCAAAGGTATGGCTTTTCCAGTAGTCATGTACGGAAGTGAAAGTTGGACCATAAAGAAGGCTGGGTGCAAAATATTGATGCTTTTGAATTGTGGTGTTGTAGAAGACTCTTGAGAATACCTGGGACAGCAAAGAGATCAAACCAATCAATCATAAAGGAAGTCAACCCTGAATATTCATTGGAAGGACTGATGTGAAGCTAAAGCTCCAATACTTTGGCCACCTGATGTGAAAAGCAGACTTATAGGAAAAGACCCGGATGCTGGGAAAGACTGAGGGCAAGAGGAGAAGGGGGCAACAGAGGATGTGATGTTTGCATGGCATCCCTCACTCAAAGGATATGAGTTTGAGCAAACTCAGAGAGATAGTGAAGGACAGGGAAGCCTGGAATGCTGCAGTCCATGGGGTTGCAAAGAGTTGGACATGACTTACTGAGTGAACAACAACAAAGGATCCAATAAAACTGTGACTCTCTCTTGAATGTTTCCCTGTGTTGTATTACCTTTTATAATGTCTGAGCATCATGCCTTTAAAGTCAGTTATTTGCCTTTCTTTAAATATCTGAAAAATGCAGTGTTTTTGTCAATTTGAGTTCAGTCTAGGGAAAACCAAAATATTGTTTTCAAAAGATGTTTTCATTCTGATTTTTCTTTGTGGTTATAAAATTTGATGCAGACTCCAAGTCCCTGCTTTGCCACATGCATGTCTTTGGCAAAAGTCTTTAAATGGTTGCTGACTTGTAATAAGCATAGTTGTCATGATCCTATTCCAAAAGAATTATGCATAATTAGGTCATAACAAGAGCTAAGTATATGGCATAGGAAAATTACTCAATGGCAGGAGAACTTTTAAGTTAAAGCCAAACCCTTTATTAGTTCTTTTTGTTTGTAGAATGTGGTCACCATGGCTTTTATCTGAACCCTGTAGAGGCTGCTTAAAATTTATGCACTGGGAGCTGCACTGTCAGCTATTTATTCGTTTCATGAATGTATCAATCAATCAATCAATCAGTCCATCAATCTATAAATCCATTACCCCTCCTCTTATTTTTCTAAGATAGCATTTGTTCCAGAAGTAAACGAAGCAATTATCCATTCATGTTTTACAAGATTTATGAATATGTCTACAATCTGTGATTTATTGTAAAGATTTCTTCTGTTATATTCTAGAAGTTAGAATTGTATCCTTGCATTTGTCACCTTAGGTGTTATGAAGTTGATAGTTGATATTTATGGGTTTGAAACTGGAAAAAAAAATGGAAAAAAAATTACCTATCTCATTCCTACTTATGCTATAATACTAGTGTTGACACCTCCATATGGCTTTTTCTTTAGTGTTCATATTTTTATTTCCTCAGTCACCTCCTTTATAGGTCATTTTTTATTTCTGCTGCATAAAGTTCACCTCTTTATTTTATTTACAAAACTTATGTCCAGTGGAACTCTGCTTTGCATTTAGTCATTTGAATGATGATTACTGACTTATTTATAAAAACCCCAAGCTAGATCATGAGCTATTAACCGAAAATGACAGAATTAATGATTTGTTAACTCCAGTACCTAGGATAGTGGTGCAGAAGGATTGACATTAAATCAATGTTTGTGGATTATTGTTTCTGCCAACAGTCTATTTGGTTTTAACTGTAAGAAAAAGTAATTTAAAAAAATCCAGATCTTCTCCACTTGGCTTTTTAAAATAAAATCTTAGATGGTTAGTGTTTATAGTTTCATGAAATAATAAAGATAATATAATTCTCTGAAATTTCTTAATGCAGAGATATAATTTGAAGATACAAAATCATCACATAATTGAAACAATGCCATGTAGAACTTATTCAACATTAACAAAAATATAACATTTTGCACAGTATCTTCTCATAATTGATATCTTTCATAAAGGTGCTGCTGCTGCTAAGTCACTTCAGTCGTGTCCAACTCTGTGCGACCCCAGAGACGGCAGCCCACCAGGCTCCACCGTCCCTGGGATTCTCCAGGCAAGAACACTGGAGTGGGTTGCCATTTCCTTCTCCAATGCATTAAAGTGAAAAGTGAAAGTGAAGTCGCTCAGTCGTGTCCGACTCTTAGCGACCCCATGGACCGCAGCCTACCAGGCTCCTCCGTCCACGGGATTTTCCAGGCAAGAGTAATGGAGTGGGTTGCTACTTTGTATTTTTCCATTTTTCTGTGATTATCTGCAGTTCGTTAACATCTATCTGAATTCATGCCTTTTAAGTAGAATAAAGATAGCTTCATCACTCAGAAAATCTAATTTTTGTTTATTAAATTTTAAACTTTTCTATATGTAATATTTATTAGTTTTCTATTATTAAAGTGTCAGATTTTCTAAAATTTATATTTTGCCATATATAAAGAATACAAATTAAGAACTTATTAAAGATAAAAATGTGTAGAAATTTTTCTGATAATGAATAAAATTAAATAACTTCAATTTTTATTACCTTACTAATCATGTTTCCTCTATTTTTGCATATTAACATATCTTGTATATTTTATAATGTCTTATTAAGTTACATATTTTACCATGACATATTTTACAATGTATTAGGATGTGTGTGTGTATAGACACATTGGGTTTATCTACTTCTTTCTTCATTTGACACATTCTAATTTGCTGCAGCTTCTATGTGATAATATAAATAAGCAAAAACATACATAGCTGTTACTCTAGTTATTCTACTAAACAATCTCAAACATTGCCATTATTGGCTGTTTAGAAAGTTACATAGCTTAAGGTACTGAAATGTATTTTCAGAGAATTCATGGATTCTCTGAATTTGCTTTCACATGAATTTGCTTTCATGTGACATATTAATGCATCCTATTAATATAGTTAGATACATAACTTTAACCTTAAAATGTGTACATATTTGGAGCACTGTGAATAAGTAAATTTAAAAATACTTGTGAAAAATCTAAAAATCAAATGCAAAGTGACCATATTGTTGTCTCCATTTGGAAAATCTCGTATCTTCAGTAATAGACTCTATTTTTGGAGTTAAAGACTAGTTTGGTCACAGCACAAGTGGGATGACTGAAAGCTTGGGTAATGGGCTATAAAATCTTTTCCATCTAGGTCACTGATTGAATTGAGACTGTCACCAAGGTAGGGAGAAAAACAGTGATTGCTGCCATATAAGAAATGTCAAATAATGTGAAATAAGAATACTGTCTCAATTTTAGTAGGTATTATTCCCCATTTACCTATCATACATTCACATATGCAAGGCTGAACACACACATACACACACACACAGACTCTTCATGCTTCAGAACAGAATAAAATTATGAAGTTATTCTGGGGTGATACTTCTGCTTCAAAATTGTAAGGCAAAATAGGAAATATTGTGCTTAATTTGTCCAAGCAGTGCCATCAGGAAATTTCTGTCCCAGAATTAAAGTGGTGAACTCAACCAGGGGAAATCTACACTTTGATTCTTATCCTTTTATAGGCTATAGATATAAACTGAAGTAAGTTTCTTTGTTCTTTTACTATATGGCCCTTCAATGTTATTTATTATATAAAGGAAGAAACATTTTGTCTGAAAGATTCTACCAAATAAAAATGGAAAAAGAATTTATTTTGATCAGCAAAGAATGTAGAAATTTACTTAAGTAGTAAAGAATGTAGCTGTCTGACTTTGGTATTATGTTACACCTCATGGTTCAGGCATCTTGTTTGCCTTAAATGGTTTCACAAGCAGGAGGGTTGACCCAGAGCAGATTCTCAGTGGCTGTACAGAGCACAGCTAAACAGCAGATTTAATGAGGTTGGAATTTCACACAATGCCTTATTCAAAGAATTCAGGAGGCAGCGAGAGCAGTTGTGATGAATTGCAGTTGCCCATGGCTTTGTATCAAGAAGCAAAACCTTTTCCACAAATAGTTCAAAAAAGATCAAAAATAGATACCAATTATAATTAGTTTTAAGATTCAAATTTTGAGGGGGAAGCAAATGGGGACTCATGTCTCTCCTTTGTTAAGAAAGTCCCATTCATGAACTAAAAGTATGGAGCTTTATTTACTGCTCTGAAGTCAAAAAGAATCAAATATTTTTCCTACAATATTTTGACATAGCCAGAATTTTCCCTTAGTTTTCCCAATTTGTAACACCTCATTTCTTTGTTTGCTTGTCTGATTGTCTTACTTAACTTAGAACTCACTGAAGACAGTATCTGAGCACCTGTAAACATTTAGTAAATGATTGTATCATGAATATTGAATGAAAATAAATGCAACTCATGCGTATGCACTGTGTTAAAATGAGACATAAGAAGCTCAGACATTTTCACTCTATTTTATGCCCTCAAGAAGCATCAGTGTAAGAATTTGATACACAGCTCATTTATCTAGGAACCTAATCATCAGTTTTAATGTTGCAAATTCAACATCCAGTTTTATGAAATTTTCCCATCTTTTTTCTCACTGAAAAATAGTCCCAAGCTGGTTATTTTATAACTTATTTTTTTAGGCCCAGGCATAAAACCTTGGTTGTAAAAGCAGATTTCAGCCTCTGGGTTATGGATGTTAGTGGTGAGTACACCCTCCCCTTACATTAGAACTATATGACTCTGGGCATTTCCACATAACTTTTGGTTAACCTTGACCTATACTTTATCAAATATTCATATTATGTAGAGGGATTTGGGATAGGAGCAGAGTGATTACAAAATTTCTCATCTAGATTTGGACAGTTTTGCTTACAACTAAAAAAAACAAAACAAAAACACAAAAACGAGGAGGAGGAAAAGGAGACGGAGAAGAAGAGAGAAGAAGAAAAAAACAAAGAAATAAAGGAAAACTGAGTATGATGCTGAGACCTTAGGTGTAACAGACTATCATCAGGGAACCAAAGCAGAGCATCAGGCCACCCTGAAGAGAAGAAATGATCCAGTGAGCATCACTAACTGCATTCCAGTTGATTTATAGTTGCTTCCCAAAGGTTGCCTTTTAATGTTGACATAAAGCCTTGATTCAGGCTTGACTGAGAGTACTGAATGCTCATTTCTCTTTTGATAGAAAGAAGCTAAGATTATCCCTCCTCCCACTCTGTCCCAGGGTATCACTGAATCTTCAAATTGAGGTCTTCAAATTGGGATTCTTTTCAAGAATAGTTGTGCATACAATTTTAATGGAGTCAATTTATAGCTTTTCACTTACTCTTTTCTAGCATGGTATAGAGTTTTTAAAATTCCTTTTCTTAATTTATGTACAAAAAAGACATTATCCCACTCACTGATACCATCAGACTTTGCAAATTAATGTTGTCTTACATACCTTCATTAAGGCATATAGATCTCATTATGGAAGCTTTTGCTTCTCCCCATTCTATGCATCTTTCTGTTAAGAAACAAATAGGAAATTAAAATGGTATATTTCCATCCTTGTAGAAGGTTCTTAAGTCAGCTATGTAGTAGATTATTGGTGGTGTGATTGATGACAACTTTATTTAATGGTCCCATCTCTACCAAACCCCTACTATTTTCAAAGAATGTATTGTTCTTGAGAAAACATATGGTTAGAGAAAGCAGGGAGCTTTAGGAGGAAATAATAAACTCTTTAAAATAGCTTTCATTCACATACTTCATGTGAGCAACTGCTAGAAGTTATTTGCAATCCCCATTCCTAAAATGCATCATTAGGAGGAAAGTAAAGAATCTAGAGATACCCAACGTAATACAGATTACTCTAATATTTTTAAATGCAACTAGAGTGGTGTGGAGTACACTGAATTTTTAAAATTATAATAGATATAATTTGCACATAAATAATTATTTAATTGAATGTGGTTTGCCTTATTGAATAATGTAGTTAAACTTTATCAAAGACTTTATTGAAATATTTATTGTCAATAAATCATCTTAGTTCACTGTAAATATTACATGTTAAAATATTTTCTGCTTTCTACTAACACAAAATTATACTGCTAATGTTGGACTGATTACTCTTCAGTTGTATATTCTGTTTCCTCCATGTAATACACAGAAAAATTTTGATTGTGATCTAATTAAAATAATATAGTTATTCTTGTTATTTGGGCTCCAAAATCACTGCAGATGTTGACTGCAGCCTTGAAATAAAAGACGCTTACTCCTTGGAAGGAAAGTTATGACCAACCTAGACAACATAAGAAAAAGCAGAGATATTACTTTACCAACAAAGGTCCGTCTAGTCAAAGCTATGGTTTTTCCAGTAGTCATGTATGGATATGAGAGTAGGACTATAAAAAAGCTGAGTGCCAAAGAATTGATGCTTTTGAACTGTGGTGTTGGAGGAGACTTTTGAGAGTCTCTTGGACTGCAAGAAGATCCAACCAGTCCATCCTAAAGGAAATCAGTCCTGAATATTCATTGGAAGGACTGATGTTGAAGCTGAAACTCCAATACTTTGGCCACCTGATGTGAAGAACTGACTCATTTGAAAAGACCCTGATGCTGGGAAAGATTGAAGGCAGGAGGAGAAGGGGATGACAGAGGATGAGATGGTTGGATGGCATCATTAACTCAATGGACATGAGTTTGACTAAGCTCCAAGTGTTGGTGATGGACAGGAAAGCCTGGAGTGCTGCAGTCAATGAGGTCACAAAGAGCTGGACACAACTGAGTGACTGAACTGAACTGATTCTTATTTAATTTCCCAGAAGCTGAATGTCAGAATTGAACACATGCATAAACATATTTTCTGAAAGAACATAATGTATTTTTTATATCTTCTGCTTCTTAATCTATAATTTTGTTTTTCATGATACTAAATGATTGCAAGTTAAATAATGCAATATGGGCTTCCCAGGTGGCGCTAGTGGTAAAGAACCCACCTGCAAATACAGGAGACATAAGAGATGTGGGTTCAATCCCTGAGTCGGAAGATCCCCTTAAGGAGAGCATGACAACCCACTCCAGTATTCCTGCCTGGAGAATTCCATGAACAGAGAAGCATGGTGGGCCTCAGTCCATTGGGTCGTAAAAAGTTGGACATGAATGAAGTGACTGAGCACACTTGCAATGCAATATAGCATAAAATTCACCCAACTTCAATTACTTATATTAAATTCGCATTTTAATTTTATTTACCTATTTTATCATATACTTTACCAGATGCTCTCTGGAATTTATTTTTCTCTCTTTTTTTGATATTCCTCAAATGCATATTAACAGATGCTTTTGAGTTGGAAAATATAAAATGAAACTTTTTCTCATATAAAGTGTCTGGTTTGACTAATCAGTATGACAGTAAGAACAAGCATTATTTCTAAAGTTACAGTGTCAAAGAAAAGTCCCTTAAATGAACTAAATCAGGAAACTCTTAAGTTTTTCCAAATGAACAAAAAGTTACAGCAGATGAAAAAGAAAAAAGTATTTCATTAGAAAAATTGCATTGCTAAAAATGCTATAGTATTTGTGTCCCCAGTCAACTAATTCAGAGAATCTTAGGTTAATCAAGGTGTTTATAAAAAAAAAGAATAATAGACTTAATTAGATGGTGATTTGATAAGCCTAGGGAAGTAGTGATTTAATATGGTGAAATCACCTAAGAAGAAAGTTGGCATTGCTTATGTTCTTTTAAATTTGAATATTCATATGCCCTCTGTTTCAGAATTTTACTCCTAGGTATGCTCTTAAGAGCATATGGGCTAGTAAGCATTCTCTGACATACATCACAGCAGGATCCTCTATGACCCACCTCCCAGAATATTGGAAATAAAAGCAAAAATAAACAAATGGGACCGAATTAACCTTAAAAGCTTCTGCACATCAAAGGAAACTATTAGCAAGGTGAAAAGACAGCCTTCAGAATGGGAGAAAATAATAGCAAATGAAGCAACTGACAAACAACTAATCTCAAAAATATACAAGCAACTCCTACAGCTCAACTCCAGAAAAATAAATGACCCAATCAAAAAATGGGCCAAAGAACTAAATAGACATTTCTCCAAAGAAGACATACAGAGGGCTAACAAACACATGAAAAGATGCTCAACATCACTCATTATCAGAGAAATGCAAATCAAAACCACTATGAGGTACCATTTCACAACAGTCAGAATGGATGCGATCCAAAAGTCTACAAATAATAAATGCTGGAGAGGGTGTGGAGAAAAGGGAACCCTCTTACACTGTTGGTGGGAATGCAAACTAGTACAGTGTGGAGATTCCTTAAAAAACTGGAAATAGAACTGCCTTATGATCCAGCAATCCCACTGCTGGGCATACACACTGAGGAAACCAGAAGGGAAAGAGACACGTGTACCCCGATGTTCATCGCAGCACTGTTTATAATAGCCAGAACATGGAAGCAACCTAGATGTCCATCAGCAGATGAATGGATAAGAAAGCTGTGGTACGTATACACAATGGAGTATTACTCAGCAATTAAAAAGAAAACATTTGAATCAGTTCTAATGAGGTGGATGAAACTGGAGCCTATTATACAGAGTGAAGTAAGCCAGAAGGAAAAACACCAATACAGTATACTAACGCATATATATGGAATTTAGAAAGATGGTAACAATAACCCGGTGTACGAGACAGCAAAAGAGACACTGATGTATAGAACAGTCTTATGGACTCTATGGGAGAGGGAGAGGATGGGAAGATTTGGGAGAATGGCATTGAAACATGTAAAATATCATGTATGAAACGAGTTGCCAGTCCAGGTTCGATGCACGATACTGGATGCTTGGGGCTGGTGCACTGGGACGACCCAGAGGGATGGTATGGGGAGGGAGGAGGGAGGAGGGTTCAGGATGGGGAACACATGTATACCTGTGGCGGATTCATTTTGATATTTGGCAAAACTAATACAATTATGTAAAGTTTAAAAAAAAAAAAAAAGAGCATATGGGCTAGGTATGTGTTTCCCTTGTAGTTCAGATGGTAAAGAATCTGCCTGCAATGCAGGAGACCCAGGCTTGATCCCTGGGTCAGGAAGATCCCTGGAGAAGTGCATGGCTCCCACTCCAGTATTCTTACCTGAGACTTCCATGGATATAAGAGCCTGGCAGGATATAGGATATAGGAGTCCATGTCTGCAAAGATTCAGACATGATTGAGCGACTAACACACACACACATGCTCCCAAGAGACACTCTTGCCCATGACTTTCCAGACACCTATGTGAGAATATCATAACAACAAAAATTTGGAAATAATCCAAACAGCCACCATGGCAGACTGGATGAATAAACCATGTGTTACTCACACACTGGCGTATACTACACTAGTCAAAACAAATGAGCTATAACAATGTGCCCTAACATGGATGAATCTTAGCAACAAACAGTCAGTAAAGCTTTTTTTGAATTTCTTTATAGAAATTGAGAAAACAAATGACACAAAAGATTGGATGGCCAAAAGACAAAAAAACCTGAAAAGCAAATTTATGCACAAGTCTTTCGTCCCAAACTCCTGGTTTTCATTATAAATGACAAAATTGCTAACTGATTACCTGTTGGAATAGAAAATTAAAAATCATATTTGATAATAGTATATCATGGGAGCTTTAGTATAAGAGATATTAAATGTCTTTGCTGAAAAACAAAATACTTTAAATTGCATCCATCCCATTTTTTCAGTGTTGAGTCTGTTAAGATCTTTGCAGCTGATTCAAGTCAATGTGGAAAATATGACTATATTAATAATTATGTTTACTAGTTACATGTATAACATTTTAGACTGGAATTGGTTTCAAGGCATTTATTTTGCCCAGATTAGAACATTTTATTTTAATGCATTTGCAAACATTCTTAAAACAGTTCACACATGACACAGTTCATAATACAGCATAGAAATTTGGAAATATTTCTTAATGAGAGAACTTGAAATATTCATATAAATCAACACATCCCTCCCTATGAAGTTGTTTTTTTTTTTTTTTCCATTCAAGTAAATCTGTTCACTAAATCTTAGAGCTGTTAGCTATTAAGAGCAACAAATAATTTAGGCTATTTAAAGAACCAATGGGATCCCATCAACTGGGTCTGAACCCACATTTAGTTTTCAACAGATAAGAATTAGTAATAAAATTCAGAATAGATTTCAGGTAATTAGATTTAATTTGCACCTACTGAATAGAGAACAATATGTATTTTAGAAAAACTAACACATAATTTAGTTCCTCCCTCACTTTCCCAAAATTTCTTTATTTTTTTACCAAGATGTAAAATAAAATGCTACAGTACTACGCATATGCCATACATATGTCATCATTTCTTTAGTCTTGGCAGAACAAGCCCCAGGCAAGATTGTGAACGAAAAGATTGGCCTTGACATAACCAGACCTACTTTAGGCAGTTTTCCTCTCCTCTTCATGGTACTTTTCTTTGCATCCTTAAGGAACTTCATCTTTGTAAAATTCCCTGACCCCTGCCAATTAAATCTGTTCTCAGCACAGAGTTCAGCCTCACTTGTTCATCCTTCACTGTCAATTAATGGAAAGGTATTACTTTACCAGGGCTCTTGACATTTTAAGCCATCTTTCTAATTGTGGAATCAGTGGCTTTGTCCCCTGGAAAGCCAGATCAACTACTTAAGCAGGCTTGTCTTCTAATGTAGAAGTCAAAGCTGACCTGGCTTTAAAGAAAAAAGAAGAAACTTACTAAAAAGTCATTTCTTTAAGCAAACATGGTTGATTGAGATATTAATGCCCAATTAGTGATTCTGAGGTCACCAATTAAATGTCCTGACCACTCAGTCAATGATGCTGACAGTTACTGTGTTCAGGGCTTGTCACTGTTTGCAGATCTGTCTCTTAGCTTTATGACCAGTGAATCACATTGTTCAAACTGAGCTCTGTCAACCTTAATTGTTTCCCACAAGGGTAGCTCATCTGCTGCTGTCATTTCCCAGGTATTAATATTGATTCAAGCTCACTCCAATGTCTCCCAGAAGCCTTTCTTCTTCCAACATTTGATAGGATTATTTGCCCTAATTCAAGTTGTCATATAACTACTTTTTTTTCCACACAGTTTTCTGGGCCCACAAAGTGACCAAGGCAACATCTGAGAGCCTATCTGAACTGTTGGCATTGGCGACACCAATTATTTAACTTAAATCATTTCCTAATTTTGCTGGAATACGCACTTCATGAAGACAAGATTTATGTGAGCCCAGGATGGGCACATAGTGAGTACTTATTTTGTAAATAACTAAGGGGAATTTAGCAGTAGGTTTTCCTGAAGGTAAAAGAAAGGAGAATATATACATTTTGATTGATATTCTGATTTTAATTTTAAAATGTGCCTGAAGAGAAGACAGCCCTCTGTTTACCCCTATAACTCATTATACACAAAAGTAGGAGTGGAGTCTGGGGGTTGCAAAGAATTGTAAAGAAGTATGTTTGGTGTGTGCAAAAGATCCATCAGAAGGGATGGTAAATAAGCTTAGGAAGGAGATATATGTGTGTGTATATATATATACATACATACATATACATATATATATATATATAAGCAATGAAGAAATGCTGAGTTTCTTTCTTCTTTCATGTCCATATTATCCAAAAGGGCAAATGTTTGCAAGTTTACTAATATATGAGTATTTCTATGTGGAGGTGGGTGTGAATTTTGCCGTCTCCCTCTTCCTTAGCTTCTTCCTTTCCCTCCTCTTTCACTTGGAATTGTCAGAAAAATACTACCTTGGGCAAAATTTTTCTAGGATTTGAAGAAGATATACATTTCTTCCTATTTTGTTTAATTATTTTAGAAACCCCTTGCAAACAAAACGATTGACTCATAATGTACAACAATATTTATTTTTCTTTATGTATAATATGAGGTTTGTTTTGAACTTAGGACAAAAAGCAGAAATGGGTATACTGTAACACCAATCTGCTAAGCCTTCCAAGTTTATTTATGTAGTTATTAATGAAACCAGAGTAGGGTATAGGAAAATCAAATTTATTTAAATTATTGATTTAATCTAATTTCAAAAATGAAGTTAAATATTAACATTATAGCCTATAACCTCCAGATATACTCAATATAAAACTGATAAAGAAGGTACATAATAAAATATTATTAATTAAGGAGACTGCAAAGGCAACAGCAATGGAGAGGATTATAGTTCAGTAACGAGCAATATTGCATAGGAACCTGGAATGTCAGGTCCATGAATCAAGGCAAATTGGAAGTGGTCAAACAAGAGATGGCAAGAGTGAACGTCCACATTCTAGGAATCAGCGAATTCAAATGGACTGGAAAGTGTGAATTTAACTCAGATGACCATTATATTTACTACTGTGGGCAAGAATCCCTTAGAAGAAATGGAGTAGCCATCATAGTCAACAGAAGAGTCCAAAATGCAGTACTTGGATGAAGTCTCAAGAACGACAGAATGATCTCTGTTTGTTTCCAAGGCAAACCATTCAATATCACAGTAATCCAAGTCTATGCCCCAACCAGTATTGCTGAAGAAGATGAAGTTGAATGGTTCTATGAAGACCTACAAAACTTTCTAGAACTAACACCCCCCACAAAAAATGTCCTTTACATTATAGGGGACTGGAATGCAAAAGTAGGAAATCAAGAAACACCTGGAGGAACAGGCAAATTTGACCTTGGAGTATAGAATGAAGCAGGGCAAAGGCTAACAGAGTTTTGCCAAGAGAACACACTATTTATAGCAAACACCCTCTCCCAACAACACAAGAGAAGACCCTACACATGGACATCACCAGATGGCCAACACCAAAAACACATTGATTATATTCTTTGCAGCCAAAGATGGAGAAGCTCTATACAGTCAGCAAAAACAAGACTGGGAGCTGACTGTGGCTCAGATCATGAACTCCTTATTGCCAAATTCAGACTTAAAGAAAGTGGGGAAAACCACTAGACCATTCAAGTATGACCTAAATCAAACCCCTTACATATATACTGGGGTTTGAGATATAGTGGAAGTGAGAAGTAAATTTAAGGGACTAGATCTGAAAAACAGAGTGCCTGATGAACTATGGACAGAGGTTCATGACATTGTACAGGAGACAGAGATCAAGACCATCCCCAAGAAAAAGAAATGCAAAAAAGCAAAATGTCAGAAGAGGCCTTATAAATAGCTGAGAAAAGAAGAGAAGTGAAAAGCAAAGGAGAAAAGGAAAGATATATCCATTTGAATTCAGAGTTCCAAAGAATAGCAAGGAGAGATAAGGAAGCATTGCTCCATGATCAGTGCAAAGAAACAGAGGGACACAATAGAATGGGAAAGACTAGAGATCTCTTCAAGAAAATTAAAGATACCAAGGGAACACTTCATACAAAGATGGACTCAATAAAGGACAGAAATGGTATGGACCTAACAGAAGCAGAAGATATTGAGAAGAGATGGCAAGAATACACAGAAGAACTGTACAAAAAAGATCTTCATGACCCAGATAGTCACGATAGTGTGATCACTCATCTAACGCCAGATCTAACCAGTCCATCCTAAAGGAGATCAGTCCTGAGTGTTCATTGGAAGGACTGATGCTGAAGCTGAAACTCCAATACTTTGGCCACCTGATGTGAAGGACTGACTCATTTGAAAAGACCCTGATGCTGAGAAAGATTGAAGGCAGGAGGAGAAGGAGAGGACAGAGGGTGAGATGGTTGGATGGTATCTCTGACTCAGTGGACATGAATTTGAGTTGGTGATGGACAGGGAGGCCTGGCATGGTGTGGTCTGTGGGGTTGCAAAGAGTTGGACACAACTGAGAGACTGAACTGAACTGAACTAAATTGAAGGTTACATTAGTAAAAATAAATAAGTAAAAATTACATAAACAAATAAGACCTTCGGTGCAGTTATTATGATAGACACTAGACACACAACAAAATTCTTTAACTTCTCTGCAGACCTTCACTTAAAGGTTGCTCCATTGATAGATAACTAAGCTTCACTCTTCAGTATCTCTTTCTCTGTGCCTGAACCCGAGATTCAGATTGATGACTGATGTGTCTGAACTGCTCAATTTTGAGAGGAAGACTTTTTGTTGTTGTTGAGTGCATCCTAATTGAACTAGAATACTATACCAAACCAGGTCATGATGCAGTGCTTTTCAAAATTACACTGAGTTTTGACTTCCATATTTGTGCAACATTTATTTCACCACATCATGCAATCAGTGATCAACACACTCTTTGAGAGTCACCATCATGTACGATGGGGCTTCCCAGGTGGCACTAGTGCTAAATGACCCACCTGCCAGTGCAGGAGACGTAAGAAACACGGGTTCCATCTATGCATTGGGAAGATCCCCTGGATGAGGGCCTGGCAACCCACTCCAGTATTCTTGCCTAGAGTATCCCATGGACAGAGGAGCCTGGAGGGCTACAGTCCATTGTGATACAGAGTCTGACTCGACTAAAGCAACTTAGCACGCACACAAGCATCATGTCCAGTGGCTAATTGCCAAGTTAGGAACATAGTGTGCCATGCTTTCATTTAAAGTTCATACACACACAATGTTGGAGGAGATCCTTCTCTTCTTTAGGAAACTGTGTTTTAAAGAGTCAACCTTGCAAGTACATCCATGCATATGAACCATGGTGCTTGCTGTAACAATCTCCTTTCTATACGTTTTCAGAATCTTTTTGTAAGAGGATTTGAAATCTTCATAGAATACAAAATGTGGTATAGCTGATCTCTTCACAGGGAAGATGCAAGATGAGATATATCTGGATATTTGCATAACAGACTCAGAGTATTAGCAATTAAAGCAAAATTTAGAAATTTAGGTAATACATAATACAGAGCTTTGAACAAGGCAACAAAGATATACCTGGAGAACATTTACTAAAGGAGATTTTCATGGTACTACAGAAATGATCTATTCAAATTATTGACACTGATAAGTAGATATAAAAAGACATTTAATCACATAGCTTTTCTTTCATTGATCATGTAGACGCATACTTAGATATTAAATTCTGTGCTGTCTTTGAAATGACTGTATTATTATGGTCAATATTTTAATTTGTGAATTGTGGGAATAAAAATAAACATATTTTTTAGTTAGGTATATTAGTTTGATTGGGCTGCCATCACAAAATAGCACAGAAACAATAGAATGTATTGTCTCACAATTCTGGAGACTGGAAGTCCAAAATGAAGATGTTGGCAGAGTTGATCTCTTCTGACAGTTGTGAAGGAGGATCTGTTCTATGTTTCTCTCCTTGGCTTATAGATGGCCATCCCCTCCCTATGTCTCTTCATATCATCTTCCCTTTATATGTGTCTTGATGTATAAATTTTCCCTTTTTATAAGAACACCGGTGATATTGGATTAGAGTCTATCCTAATTATCTTATTTTAATTTGATTGCCTCTATAAAAACCTTATCTCCAAATAAGGTCACCTAATGAAATATCAGAATTCAGACTTCAACATTTAACTTTGTGGGGGAACACAATTTACACCATAACCTACTTACTTAGGTATAATTTACATGGAGTAAAATGAAATATTTTTTGATATGTGTAAATGTAATCACCACCACAATCAAGTTATAGAATAGTTTCATCACTCCCAAATATTTTTGTAATATTTTAGTAGTCAGATATTTGTGTGCTAAATCATCTCTGACTCTTTGCAACCCCATGGACTGTAGCCCACCAGGCTCTTCTGTCCATGGAATTTTCCAGGCAAGGATACTGGAGTGTGTTTCCATTTGCTCCTCTAGGACATCTTCCCAACTCAGGGATGGAGCCCATGTCTCCTTCATCTCCTGCATTGGCAGATGGATTCAATACCACTGTGCCACCTGGGAAGCCCGTTTTTGGTAGTCAATCCTTCCTATAATACAAGTGCCTGTCAACAACTGATTTGTTTTCTAATACTTTTGTCATGAAAATAAAATTATACATATATAACCTTTTGTATCTAGCTTATTTCACTAAGTATAATGTTTTGGGGAGTCATCCATATAGTTGCATGGGTCAATTGATCATTCATTTCTATTGCTAATCATTATTCTATTATACAGATGTACCACAATTTATTTATTCATTATTTATTAGTGCAAATTTGGAAATTCCCAGTTTTTTTGCTATTCTAAATAAATCTTTCTAAACATTTTTATATAGACCTTTACATAGAAATTTTCATTCTTATTAATCCTTTCAGGTCATATTTCTCAGTTATTTGGTAAGTGTACATATCATTTTATAGGATTCACCATTCTATTTTCCAAATTATTTTGTCACTTAGCATATTCAACAGCAAATATGAATTATTTTGCATCCTCACCAGCAATATATATAATCTGCATTTGGTTTATTTGATAATTTTTGCCACATTAGTAGGTTTGTCCTGGTATCTTATTATGGCCCTAATTTAAATTTCCCCAATGGCTAATATTAATAACATTGGACATTCTTTCATATGCATAATTGTCAGTTGTATTTTCTCTTTGTGAAGTGTCTTTGCAAATTTTCCACTATAATTTTTTTATGCTGTTTGTCATCTTATCATGGGGTCGTAAGAGTTCTTTCTGGATTTTCCAGGTGCCTAGGCCACAAAGAGTCACACATGGCTGAGCACGCACATAAACACAAGAGTTCTTTGCACTTTCTTTACTAAATCATTTAAAATAGATATTTGTGAGTATATTTGTGAATATATTTCCAATTCATGGTTATTTATTTTATTTCTTTTATTGTATTCTACAAAGAAGAGAATATTTTAATTTTGGTGAAGTCAAATTTGTCAAAATCTGTCTTTTTGTTTTTCATTTTTGTGTTTTGTCTAAAAATTGTCAAAGACTTTCTTTCATGTTTTCTACTAGAGTGTTTATAATTTTAGATCTTATATCACAATCTTCAAAAATTTCAATAAATCTTAATCTTTCTCAGTTATATGGTAAGTGTACATATCATTTTATAGGAAATTGCCATTCTGTTTTCCAAATTATTTTGTCACTTGTCATATTCAACAGCAAATATTAATGTGTTAATTAAGATTTATTAATTTTTATTTTATTTTTTAAATTTATTTAATTTATTTTTGACTTTGGGTATCCAAATATTCCAGTAACATTTGTTGAAAAGATAATATTTTTCCATTAAGTTACTTCAGTGACTTTGTTGAAATCAATCAGTAATGTATTTGTGGGTCCCTTTCCAGTAACATGTTCTGTTCTATTGTTTTACAAGTTTGTTGTTACACAAAATCCCCACTGTTTTAATTAGTGTAACTTAGAATTAATTTAAAAATAAGCTAGCATGTGTTCTCCAGTTTTCTTTTTGTTTCAGTTGAAATATAATTTACATGCCATGAAAATTGTAACTTTAAAGTGTTATTATTCAATTCATAAGTTTGTGCAATCATCATCACATAACTCTAGAAAATTTTCATCACTTCAAAAAGAAGCATTGTATCCTTCATCTGTTTCTCCCATTCCCATTCCTCCAGTCTTTGGTATGAAAATTAATGGGATCACTACTCTGGGGGCTCCGAGGGTGAGGTCCTTGACCACATGGGATGAGAGAGTGGAGCTAGAATCTTATTAGGCTTAGACGACAGAGTATATTGCCACAGAGATTATTCTCAGGCACTGAAATCTAATGGAATTTCCTTTTGTGAATTTTGGACTTGTTTGTGACTCATATTCACCTTTAAAATTACCACGTTTAGAATGAGTTAGCCTCCCTGATGCTTGTCTCACCATTACATTTCTGACGCTGATAATGTGTGTTCAAGGTTTCACAGATATACAGATAGGGAGAAATTTTGTCCCAGGATGGATGATACACAAAGTCTCACCCAAACTGGATTTTGATGTTTTAGAATTTGCTACTTTCCAAGTTAATTAAAACATCTAGGATAGAAGTCCATGTGAAGATGAACGTATGGTTGGAATGATTCATATACAAGGCAAGGAACACAAAGGATTACCAACCACTCCAAGAATCTAAGATTCTGGAATCAAGATTGCTGAGAGAAATATCCATAACCTCAGATATGGAGATGACACCACCCTTATGGCAGAAAACCAAGAGAGCATCTTGGTGAAGGTGAGGGAGTAGAGTAAAAACCTGGCTTAAAACTCAGCATTCTGAAAACAAAGATCACGGCATCCAGTCCCATCACTTCATGGAAATTAGATAGGGAAACAATGGAAACAGTGACAGACTTTATTTCCTTGAGCTCCAAAATCACTGCAGATGGTGACTGCAGCCCTGAAATTAAAAGACGCTTGCTCCTTGGAAGAAAAGCCATGACCAATTTAGACAGCATATTAAAAAGCAGAGACATTACATTAATGGCAAAGGTCCATCTAGTCAAAGCTATGGTTTTTCCAGTAGTTAGGTATGGATGTGAGAGTTGGACCATAAAGAAGACCGAGCACCAAAGAACTGATGCTTTTGAACTTTGGTGTTGGAGAAAACTCTTGAGAGTCCCTTCGACAGCAAGGAGATCATACCAGTCAATCCTAAAGAAATCAATCCTGATTATTCATTGGAAGGACTGATGCTGAAGCTGAAGCTCCAATACTTTGGCTACCCGATGCAAAGATCAAATATTGGAAAAGACCCTGATGCTGGGAAAGATTGAAGGAAGGAGGAGAAGGGGATGACAGAGTATGAGATGGTTGGATGGCATCACCAACTCAATGGACATGAGTTTGAGTAAGCCCTGGGAAATGCTGAATGACAGGGAAGCCTGGCATACTGCAGTCCATAGGGTGGCAAAGAGTCAGACACGACTGAGTGACTGAACAAAACAAACAAGTCAAAATCTAAAAGTCAAGGAAGGGTCCTCCTCTAGTGTTTTCAGAGCAAGCATGACCCTGCCTACACTTTGATTTTGGACTTGTTGCCCCAAGAAATGTGAGATAATTTATTTTTTATAATTTCTATCACTGTCTTATAATTTTAAATCAATTTATGCATGTTTTTTTGCCTGTTTTCATTAAATCTTTTAGCATGTTAATCACTGTTATCTTCAAGACTCAGTTTAAGAGATACTATATTTGGGCTTTCTCTGAGTCTGCTTCCATGAATTGTTTTATCTTTTGATCAAGACCTGTGTGGATGTATGTGTGTGTATAAATCTCATAACTTTATTTCATGCTAGACATCAAGTATCAGAGAAGGAAGTGGCACCCCACTACAGTACTCTTGCCTGGAAAATCCCAGAGGAGCCTGGTGGACTGCAGTCCATGGGGTCGCTAAGAGTCGGACATGACTGAGCGACTTCACTTTCACTTTTCACTTTCATGCATTGGAGAAGGAAATGGCAACCCACTCCAGTGTCCTTGCCTGGAGAATCCCAGGGGCAGTGGAGCCTGGTGGGCTGCCGTCTATGGGGTCGCACAGAGTCAGACATGACTGAAGTGACTTACCAGCAGCAGCAGCAGACATCAAGTATAGAAGGACAGTGGAAACTGAGGCCAAGAGTATTTATAATCAATAAGGGGCACCTCAGTTCTTCTGCACAGACACTAGTGTGGGGAGTTGGCAATCTAATATGTGATTCAGATAGGTTTGTGATTTGTGTTGGCAATTTTTGTGTTTGGTAAGGCAATGGCTCCCCACTCCAGTACTCTTGCCTGGAAAATCCCATGGACAGAGGAGCCTGGTAGGCTGCAGTCCATGGGGTCGCTGAGGGTCGAACACGACTGAACGACTTCACTTTCAATTTTCACTTTCATACACTAGAGAAGGAAGTGGCAACCCACTCCAGTGTTCTTGCCTGGAGAATCCCAGGGATGGGGGAGCCTGGTGGGCTGCCGTCTATGGGGTCGCACAGAGTCGGACACGACTGAAGCGACCTAGCGGCAGCAGCAGTTTTCAAATTCCTTCTGGCTGGCCTAGCTCTCCACAATTTCTCTACCTTTTGTGCCACAAATAGGATATTTCCTCACACTCTTACCCTGTTTATCAGTAGCCTGATGTTACTTGTTATGAATTGCTAGGTGTATGATAGGGGCAATTATCCTGTCCAAGCTTCAGCATGGGCCTTCTTAGCATTTCTTCTTTTTCCCACTGTATGGAATCCAAATGACACTATTATGTCCAGCGGGCTGTATAGACAGTAGAGTTTTCTGACAGTTCCCCAGTGATACCCCTGTTTTGCACAAGGGAAGGACAATGGATCCAAGAGCTCTTCAAGATATCCCCAGTGGCAGATGCAGTTTGCTTCCACTTGGCCTCCAGAAGCAGTATATCTTTGTTTGAGACCTAAAACAAGGAAGTTGTACATCTTATGGTTTGAGGCTCTTGCTTTCTACATCAAAAGGTCCAAAACACAGGTAACGTATTTTACCTTGATTCCACTGATAGACTATCGCTTTCTTTATCTCTGTCCCTATGCCCCTAGTAGGAGCTCCTTCTGGTCTTCAGCCCTGCTTCAGATTTATAAGCCTACTGGAAGAAGCTTGCAAGTGAATGCAAAATCTCTTTTTGTACAGGGCTCCTAATTATTCTAATTATATTAGTCCACACTCAGCCTTTTAGATTTAGCTATAATTTTAGCTGACTTCATTTTACCCTTTTATGCGAAGGTCATCTTTTATTTTCCCTTTTCCATGTCTGCCCAAAGTAGAAGAGATAACAAATCTCATTCATCTTAGAAGAGACTTGTCACCATTTGGAATTCAGTTATCATGGTGGCCTTGAGAGCTCAGCTCTCTGAAAGGCTTAAAACAAATTATGTTTTGTAAATTATCCTTTGCATTGAAATGGTGTCTTTTGTGTCTCTGCAACCCAAGTCATAGGAGAAGTCCAATAACTTTTAAATTACTTGATATTTACTATAACCTGAAGTACAAACAATGGAAGTTCATATCAAATATTAACCATTTGGTTAAGAAGCCCTTAATTTGACCTTGGAATGTATTTTATTTATAAAATAAACCTACTTAAATAGGAAAATACCATGACTGAAAAGAAATAAAAGGCAATAGAAATAAATTACAACTTCTAGAAAACTGGCTTAGCCTTTTTCTCAGAGAAAATTAAAAATTATAGAACATTATAATTTATGTATATGCTCTTATACAATGCTATTCAGTTCAGTTCAGTCCCTCAGTCGTGTCCGACTCTTTGCGACCCCATGAATTGCAGCACACCAGGCCTCCCTGTCCATCACCAATTCCTGGAGTTCACTCAGACTCACGTCCATCGAGTCAGTGATGCCATCCAGCCATCTCATCCTCTGTCGTCCCCTTCTCCTCCTGCCCCCAATCCCTCCCAGCATCAGAGTCTTTTCCAATGAGTCAACTCTTCACGTGAGGTGGCCAAAGAACTGGAGTTTCAGCTTTAGCATCGTTCCTTCCAAAGAAATCCCGGGCTGATCTCCTTCAGAATGCACTGGTTGGATCTCCTTGCAGTCCAAGGGACTCTCAAGAGTCTTCTCCAACACCACAGTTCAAAAGCATCAATTCTTCGGCACTCAGCCTTCTCCACAGTCCCACTCTCATATCCATACATGACCACAGGAAAAATCATTGCTTTGACTAGATGGACCTTTGTTGGCAAAGTAATGTTTCTGCTTTTGAATATGCTATGTAGGTTGGTCATAACTTTCCTTCCAAGGAGTAAGCGTCTTTTAATTTCATGGCTGCACTCACCATCTGTAGTGATTTTGGAGCCCCCCAAAATAAAGCCTGACACTGTTTCCACTGTTTCCCCATCTGTTTCCCATTAAATGATGGGACTGGATGCCATGACCAGTAACGCTGAAGAAGCTGAAGTTGAATGGTTCTATGAAGACCTACAAGACCTTTTAGAACTAACACCCACACAAAAAAAAAAAGATATAATGCTATTAATCACATACTATTCCATTTCCTATATGCTACCAGAGTGATATTTCTAAATAAAAATATGACTATACTATACACTTGCTTCTAATCTTAAGTAGTTCCTCATTGCTCTCAGAATAAAGGCAAATCTCCTTAGCATGAGTTTTAAGACCCTAAACAGGCCAAGAGTCTGCTTATCTGTCCAGTGTTATCTCTCTTCATTTTTCTCTGTTTCACACTCCTGTCATTCTGACCTTATTTTCCTTCTTAGAATGAACCCTGTTTCTTCTTCCCCCTGGACTTTCACAAATCATCAATTTCTATCTAAATTAATCCATCTTTCTCAAGTCATTACACCACCTTAACTGGTAACTCTTTTTCTGTCATTATGATTCAATGTAGAAGCTACTTTTTCTCTGTAGCCTTGTTGTTTTCAGTCACTAAGTCATATCTAGCTCTTTGTGACCCCATGGACTCTAGTCCATCAGGCTCCTCTGTCCTGTCTGTCTGTGGGATTTCCCAGGCCAAGAATACTGGAGTGGGCTGCCATTCCTTTTCCAGGGGATCTTCCCGTATCAGGGATTGAACCTGCAACTCCTGCATTGGCAGGTGAATTCTTTACCACTGAGTCACCAGGGAAGTCCTCTTTGACCTCTAAAGGATGCATTATTTCCCCTGTCATATGTTTCTGAAGAACCCATCAATTCATCACTTGCTATTGTTGCTATTGCTTGATGATGTATACATATTACTTAAAATAGCCCAAGCAATGAAAAGTCAGGGACTGTGTGTATCCACTCTATTCTTTTCCAGATCCTAGACACAGCCCCAGGAACATGCTGTCTATTTGCTGTATATGAAAGAGTGAATGTTCTTTCTATTTACTGGTACAAATGCTCATTTTATACAAGTCATGAAATATTGAAAATTATACCTGTTATTCTTCTTTTCCAGATGAAATTATTTTCTTCCAAAAGCCATTATTAATATCTCTCTCAAAATTTAATCATCTTTTCCTTACTCTAAAGACTCAATGAGTAATATTAGTGGGCAGAATGCACTAAAGAGAAACTAGGGCTTAAATAAAGGGTGACATCAACATGGTTCAGTGTCTTTTAAACTTTCATGATACCACTGTGGGTAGAATGACTCATTTCCATCAAATCATGTTATAGAAATAAAAATGAACAAGTTCAACTTTATCTGAACACATTTGAGCAAAGTGATGACTTTGTTTCAGAAGACTTACTCAGCATTTCACATTTACTCTGGTGTGTGTACTTGGGCTTAATGCACAGAGGTTTCTAATGAGATTGAGTAATTCTATCCAAATTTGTTCCTCAACCATGGAGTATATCAGTTAAGAAGGAAGTCTAATCTGTGGTTCTCCTAATCACATTGCAATGAAATGTTGGCCCTTTCATTTTTCAAATAAGGAGACTGAAGAGCAGTGAATATCATATATAGGCATACCTCTGAGATTTTGTGGGCTTTGTTCTAGACCACCACATTAAAGCAAATATTGCGATAATCCAAGTCACAGTGATTTTTTTGTTTGCCAGTGAAAATGGAAGTTATGTTTATACTGTACTGTGGTCTATTAAGTGTATAATAGTATTCTGTCAAAAAAAAGCAGTTACTTTATTTATTGCTAAATAAAGCCGAAACAAAACAGTTACATCAAAGATCCCCAAAACATAATATGAATCAAAAAAGTTTGAAATAGCCTAAGAATTACCAAAATGTGACACAGAGACATGAAATGAGAAAAATGGAAAAATGGCATCAATATATTTGTTCAATGCAGGATTACCACAAAACTTATCTGTGAAAAGCACAATATCTGTGAAGTGGAATGAAGCAAAACACAACAAAACGAGGTGTGCCTGTACATGTCTAAAGAGAAAATAATTGTTCCATAACAGTAAATATAAACAAATGAAAAATTATGTGCTTGAAGTGCTTATCAGTTTTTCACTTGTCTGAATTATATCCAAATTTTCTGGAATCATATGTCAAAAATTTTTAAGTTACATTTTAAGGTTATATGGTTTAGAGTAAAGGGCCCTGAGACTGCAAATGGACTCAAGGATATTTGATCATGCACAATACTTAAGTGATTATTTTTAGTACATTATAATACCCAATAAAGTAGACTGAGGGTTGGCTCAGATGATAAAGAATCTGCCTGCAATGCAGGAGACCCAGGTTCAATCCCTGGGTTAGGAAGATCCCCAAGAGGAGGGAATGGCTACCCACTCCAGTATTCTTGCCTGAAGAATCCCATGGTCAGAGGAGCCTAGTGGACCACAGTCCATGGGGTTGCAAAGAGTTGGATACGACTAAGCAACTAATATTTTCCCTTCATAATGCCCACTAAGTGGGATGCAGGTTAGATACACCCTTAAGACTCAACTCATTACCAGTGAAAGCAAATCTCAGACTTATTTCTACCACATATATAATCATTCACTGATCACATATTAATAAAACACTACAGAATAGTCTATAGTCTATTCTTTAATCTTGATATAGTCCAGCTCTCTGCAATTTATCTGTGCTCTGAGATACCTTACATAAAAGTTTCACTTGAGTCAGATAGGACAAAATCCTCCACACTGACTTAGATTATCTCTCTAGGTAGTATAAAGCAAGAAGAAACTCCCCTACACAATGTTTTATTTTGTTTTGTCTTGTTTTAGCAATGCAACTGTGGCCACCATTCCTAAAAGTTCTAGGCCTGAATGAATTCTTGGTTTATACCTTACTTATCTAAAATTTAGTGAAAAAAGTGAAAAAGTGTGAGTCACTCAATCATATCCAACTCTTTGCAACCCTATGGACTTTTGCCCATCAGGCTCCTCTGTCCATGTAATTCTCCCTAGGAATAGTGAGGTGGATTGTGATGCCCTTCTCCAGGTATCTTTCCAACCCAGGGAATGAACCCAGGTCTCCTGCATTGCAGGCAGATTCATTACACTCTGAGATACCAGTAGTGCCTTGAAAATGCATTATCCAATCCACATACCTCAAGTATCTTTAGTTTCACATAAAACCCATTTCTATTATTCAGTATGTTAGTTAATACACCTAACAGTTTACCAATAAAATATTCTACTACAATGTTGGCTGACATTTCTAGAATGATGATTCTCCTTTTGGAAAACTAGCTACACTTTCTAATTCTGTGAAGAAAATAGCACAGTAGCTTGCTGAAAACTTTTCAAGTTGTTTAATTGGTTCACACAGTCCTTGGAGGTAAATTCATAAGGGATTGGGGAGAACCACCCGTTTTCCATTTATATTTAATGTATGTGTTTTGTAAAGTACATTCTATTTTATATTTTACATTCACTTTTATAATTACCTTAAGCTTTGATGAAGGAAGTCCTTATTTAATTGTGGACATTTTCATTGTGAGAAGGTTGTTTGTAATCCTTCAGGGACTACCTAACTGAGATTTATAGTACTCTGCTTTAAGAATAGAGCAATTAAGTCTATTTTTGTTTTATAGTCAAATGAACAAAAAAAGCTTATTTTTAGAGAATTTAATTCCAAGTACATAAACTAAATATGGCACCAGAAAAAAATATTGTGTATATAATGTCAAACTTTTGTAAATGGAAGTGCAACTTGGACTGTATATTCATGAGTTCTGCACCCACCCAATCAATCAATCACAGATGCAATCAATCACTAATGTAAGACACTAGAAAAAAATCTTTAATGTTTCGAAAAGCAAAACTTGAATCTGCAGGACACTGGCAAATATTTATATAGAATTCACATTGTATTAGGTATTACAAGGAATCTAGAGATGATTTAGAGTAGGGAGGATGTATGTAGGTTATATGTAAATACTAGTCATGTTATATGAGACTTCAGCATCTGTGGATTTTGGTACTGCTGAGTGTCCAGGAACTAATTCCTCTGGGAAACTGAGGAATGACTCCATGTAATATATGTTCCCACTTGTATGTGGGCATATTTATATTTCCTTTAAAATGATTAATTCAGTAACTAAGCAAATATTTATTGAATTCCCACTATGAACCAAACTAATCCAGATCTTGAGCAAGAAATAATAAATCTTCAAAGTGCTGAGGAAGAGAAGGAGATGGAGAGGTGGGGGGAAGAGAGAGAGGGGTGGAAGAGGTGAGACTGGTGGGAAAGGGGAGGAGAGGATGGGAAGAGAAAAAAAGAAGGGTATTTATAAAGTGCTAAACAAATCATTTCCAAGGTAATATAAAGGGCAGCTGAGGAGAAATATGGATAGTTCAGGTAACACCTTGAAAAAGAACTGACATAATCAAATTCACCAGTTGGACATAGGAGAGTTTCAAATGTTCTCTTGGGTACTAAATTTTAAGCAATATATTGAGTGATTTAAGTTAGTTACATTGACTTTCAGAAATGTTGTCCTGTGTGACATTACATCTGTAAGAAGTTCTAGATTTTTTTTCCCTTCAAATTGTATGTGTTTAACTAGATGTAACCAAGTGACTAAGTTCTGGCCAATGAGATGAAGATATAAGTCTTTATAACTGGTAACTCAGGTAGAAAGTCCTTCTTTTTGAACTTTCCATTTTCCTTTCTCCTGGACTAGTAGTGTAATGGCTGATGCAGAGCCACTACAGCATATGAGGTGATCAGAAGGTATAACCACAAGTTAAAGCAGTAAAAGAGAAGGACAGAAGTAGCCCAACTCTCTGAAGACTATTGATGCTTTATCTCAACTTTGGTTTGCTTTCAAACTTCTTTATGAAAAAAGAATAAAGGTTTCACTTCTTTTTATGCTAATATTCTTAACTCATTAATCAGACTAGAAGAGCAAAGGGATTTTGTAAAATTTTACTACTTTCTTTTCTTTTCTACATAGATAAAAAATGTATCCAATTTTAAGGAAAGAATATACAATGGGGCAAAGACAGCTTCTTCAATAAATGGTGCTGGGAAAACTGGACAGCAACATGTAAAAGAATGAAATTAGAAGACTTCCCAACACCATACACAAAGATAAGCTCAAAATGGATTAAAGACCTAAATGTAAGACCAGAAACTATAAAACTCTTAGAGGAAAACACAGGCAGAACACTTGACGACATAAATCAAACTAAGATCCTCTATGACCCACCTCCTAGAGTAATGGAAATAAAAACAAAAGTAAACAAGTGGGGCCTGATTAAACTTAAAAGCTTGTGCACAGCAAATGAAACTATAAGCAAGGTGAAAAGACAACCCTCAGAATGGGAGAAAATAATAGCAAGTGTAACAACTGACAAAGGATTAATTTCCAAAATATACAAGCAGCACATACAACTCAAAACCAGAAAAACAAACAACCCTAACAAAAAGTGGGGAAAAGACCTGAACAATTTCTCCAAAGAAGACATACAGACAGCTAACAAACACACGAAAAGATGACATCACTCATTAATAGAGAATTGCAAATTAAAACTACAATGAGACATCACCCCCCACTGGTCAGAATGGCCATTATCAACAAGTCTACAAACAATAAATGCTGGAGAGGATGTGGAGAAAGGAGAAGACTCTTGCACTGTTGGTGGGAATGTAAATTGATACAGCGACTATGGAAGACGGTATGTATATTCCTTAAAAACTTAGGAATAAAACACCATATGACCCAGCAATCCCACTCCTAGGCATATACCCTGAGGAAAATAAAATTGAAAAACGTACATGTATCCCATTATTCATTGCAGTACTACTTACAATAGCTAGAACACGGATACAATCTAGATGTCCATCAACAGATGAATGAATAAAGAAGTTGTGGTACATATACACAATGGAATATTACTCAGCCATAAAAATGAACGTTTGAGTTGTTCTAGTGAGGTGGATGAACCTAGAACCTATTATACAGAGTGAAGTATATCAGAAAGAGAAAGATAAATATCATGGTCTAATGCATATATATAGAATTTAGAAAAATGGTACTGAGGAGTTATGGTGTGATCACTCACCTAGAGCCAGATATCCTGGAATGTGAAGTAAAGTGGGCCTTAGAAATCATCACTATGAACAAAGCTAGTGGAGGTGATGGAATTCCAGTTGAGCTATTTCAACTGCATCCTGAAAGATGATGCCATGAAAGTGCTGCACTCAATATGCCAGCAAATTTGGAAAACTCAGCAGTGGCCACAGGACTGGAAAAGGCCAGTTTTCATTCCAATCCCAAAGAAAGGCAATGCCAAAGAATGCTCAAACTACCACACAATTGCACTCATCTGGCTGTGATTCATGGGGTCGCAAAGAGCTGGACACGACTGAGTGACTTAACTGAACTTAACTGAATGGAGAATCTGACATAGAGAATAGACTTAGGGATGTGGGGAAAAGGAAGGACAGGGTGAGATGTTGGAAAGAGTAATACGGAAACTTACATCACCATATGTGAAATAGATAACCAATGGAAATTTGCTGCATGGCTCAGGAAACTCAAACAGGGGCTCTGTATGAACCTAGAGGGATGGGATGGGGAGGGAGATGGAGGGAGGTTCAAAAGGGTGGTGATATATGTATACCTATGGCTGATTCATTTTGAGCTTTGACAGAAAACAGCAAAATTCTGTAAAGCAATTATCCTTCAATAAAAAAATTAATTAATTTTAAAAAGTCTGCACTTTTAGACTTTATATATAGGGAGAAATTTCAGAATTTCATTAGGGCTCATCTTAACTGAATATGACCTCAATTCAACTTGATTATATCTTCAAAGATACTGTTTTCAAATAAGATCATGTCTGTAGATACCAGGAGTTAGTATTTCAACATATAATTTGAGGGAAAACAATTCAGCCCACAACACTGGAACTGCATCAGACAGGAATGTCATCTGTGAATTTGGGTTTGGAATTAAAGTAGCAAGATTCACGTTTAATTGTCATAACTGATATACAGTTGTTTACAATCATGGAGATGTTACCATGTGACAAGCAATATATTAAGCTCTTTCCAAGCATTATTCTTCATATGTCTAACATTTGTAAAACCAATAAAGCTTCCTGTAAAATATTATAAAGCTGAAATAAGATCAAATTATAGAAATAGATCAAATGAATTTTTTCAAGAATAACAAGAACACAAATCTTGAAAAATAAAGCTAAAATGAGAACTTACAGATGAGATAAGAAACAAATCCAGCTGTTTCTTTGTAGGGATGTTATTTGGATCGTGATCAAATAAACAGACTCTAAAGAAAATTATGATTCAACTGAGGAAATGGAACATTAATTTATATTTGGTGATATTAAAGTAATTATTGCTAATCTGACTTAGGTGTGATAATGCTTAAGAGTTATCTTTATAAAAAGTTTTCCTGTGTCTTAGAAATACCTACCACAATACCTACAGATACTATGTTCTGATGGTTAGGATTTTTCTGATGCAGTAAATGACCATGAATTAATAACTGTAGATATTGAATGTAGAGTTTCATTATGCTATTAAATTTTTTAATATATTTGAAATGTTAATAATAATATAGTTAGAAAATAACTGATATATAGAAATGAAAACCACATGTCTTTATAACAGTCCATTCCCTTTACCCGAAAAGAATAATAAAGAATATGTCTCAATTGTATAAATTTTACAACTTAAAGATTTTAACATACTTTTACTGATATTGCATTAAATCCACCCAGCAATACAGGGAGCTATGTGGTGGTTTCCCAATTTTTTTCAAAGTAAGCAAAAAAGCTAAGTCAATCTCTTTTTTCCAATCGAAGAATCAAGTTTCAAATTCTTTTTCTTCAGGATCTCTAAGTGTACCACCACGTCTTGGAATTGTATTTATACCATCCCAACTTTCATTTTTTAAATTTCATTTCAAATCAATTGAGATTTTCAGTGTGTGTGCGTGTGTGTGTGTGTGTGTGTGTGTTTGTGTGTGAGAGAGAGAGAGAGACAGAGAGAGACTTGACCTATTAGAACCCAAACATGGATACATATGGACTTCCATTGTGACGCAGCTGGTAAAGAATCCGCTTGCAATGAAGGAGACCTGGGTTTTATCCCTGGGTTGGGAAGGTCCCCTGGAGAAGGGAAAGGTTGCTCCTCACTCCAATATTCTGGCCTGAATATTTCCAAGGACTGTACAGTCCATGGGGTCTCAGAGGGTAAAGCATCTGCCCGCAATGTGGGAGACCCGGGTATGATTCCTGGGTCGGAAAGATCTCCTGGAGAAGAAAAGGCAACCCACTTCTGTATTCTTGCCTGGAAAATCCCATGGACTGAGGAGCCTGGCAGGCTACAGACCACTGGGTTGCAGAGTCGGACACGACTGAGCGACTTTCACTTTCAAGGATATGTATTTATATGAAATACTCATTAACAATTTACCACTTATCTGCTGTTATCTGAATACTGTTTTGATACAATTGAGTGATGTTTTCACAGGAAATAAATTTTTTAATGGAAAAATAGAAATAAGATAACATCAAAACACAGGAAAGAGTAATGTGTGGAAAAAGAAAAGAAGGTAGAAAGTATTAGTTAATAGGAATTTGAAACTTGTGATTGTAAGAATCACAGAGAAAATAATAGCTCAGAATAAGTGAAGGGCATGAGAAACAGAGGGTGTCAGGCTCAGGTCCAGGTTCACAGCCATGTCTTAGACAAGGTATGAAGTGCTCCTTAGTCCTGGGCCTTGGCTTCCTGACTTCTGCCACTGCTGCTGGTAGTCAGGTGTACACAGACATAAAGGGTGATGTATTTTTTTAGGTTATTAAAAGCATTATTTTATTTTGGTAGGAACCAGCATGAAGAAATATATGTTAAAGAAGAATTTGTATGTGAAATTTTATTATCTGGAGATTTGCTACAGAGAATTATGTAATTTTTTCACAAATCATATCTATTTCCTCATAAAAATTGTTGATCATTCAAGCCTGAGAAAGGCAATATAAATGAGGTTTGTTGTGTACTAAGCTCACTAAGAATCAATTTATAAAGCCAAAGGCTTTGGAGAAACAAAATGTACCTTTCTACATTCAAAAAGAAAGAAAGAAAACAACTTCAGACATAAAAATAGAAGTCTAATCATTCCTTTCCTGTGGCATGGAATATATACTCAAAAACATTTTAAAAATAGTATAACTTAAAGGAAATTTTCAGATGACTGTTTGTGACATTGGAGCTGAAAACAACAGGGGTTCTGAAGCCTGTTATTCTTGATATAAGGGAGTTATAGACATCAAAGAAGAGAAATGGTCATGAGTTACAGTGAATGAAAGATTTTCCAGAACTTTGTCAATTACTCCCTTGTCTTGGAAGACATTCTGGAAAGGCCACACATTTTGTGACTGTAAACAATTCTTTGTACAGAAGGGCTAAGCTGCTATGATAAGTCATGAAGTGTTCTCATTCTGTCTTGTTAAAGAAAAAAAAGTGGAAGAAAGAGGAAAGAATGGTAAACCACTCTCTCTATATATATAGACAGAGATATATATATGTGTGTGTGTGTGTGTGTGTGTACATATAGATAGACAGATAGATGTGGATATATTATGTTATGGGTTTAAGAAAATAGCTGAGAAGTAGTGTGGTATAGAATGAATGGTTAAGAGTTCAGGATTTAGAATAAGATTACCTGGCTTCAAATTCCACCTTAATTATTATCCACATGTATCAATAAGACTTGACCTTCTTATTTCTGAAATGGGGTTAAATAGGTTTTTATAAGATTAAGGTGTAATAATGCATGCAGCATGTTTAGCATGGTGCCTGCCATATGTTAATTGTTGAATAAGTGTTATTAATCATCATTTTCTTAGTATTACTCACATTGTCATCACTAGCTGATGCTAATGAAATGAATCATTTATGACAATAACATTTTATTATGACCAACTTGGAATATCTTTAGAATTTTAACATGATTGCCAAAATTTGGATATTAGCTAAAGTGATTATCAACATGATTTCTGGCTTATATCTGTAATTATCTTTTAATGCACAAACATTGCCATGTAACACTTTACTTCTTATGAGGTCAAGCATTCCTTATTCAGCCTCTTTCGGTTGGAATTAAGGTGCATGTAAACACAGAGTTTTAAATGTTTACCACATGACCCTCAAATGCAGGGGTAGATCTAGGGCAGGGATCCCTAATTCTCAATGATAGATGAAAAACAGAGATAAATAGTCACAAGATCTGACTGTGCTTTCTTTCTAAAAGATCACAAATCCCTGTGGTCTACAGACATCTTACTGTGTATGGGGCCAGCAGAAGACTAGAGCAAGGATTGATGAAAAGAACTTCTGTTTTTGAAATACTGGAAGCCTCTGCATGTTCTTAGGAAATAGAATCCAGTGCTAGTGCTTTTCACTTTTATTTCCAATGCAACATTTTCACAGTTGCATTCCCCCCCTTACAAATGTGAAAACTACTGAGAAATACACTGATTCTTCAACACCAAGTAATTGGGTACCACCGGTATAGAACAACCCCTGGAAGAGATAAAGTCTAACTTGAGAGCCGTCCAGATGAATTTTTCCATGAGTTCTGTTAATTCAACATTTGTGCTAATTGCAGAAAATAGTGTGACTCCTTCTAGGTGCCATAAAACCTATGCTATTTTTCCATACAACAACCTCATCAGCTCTTAAATGGCTAAACCAAGCAATCCTTACAGGATTCCAGATTCAGAAGGAACCTCAAGAGACCCACAAGGAATTTATTGGTGTTCCTATGGATGTCCAGTGAGTTTGATAGTTTACCTGGGATATTTGCAAAAAAGTTGTCAGAGGTCTCTCAGGATCTGTAAAACTCAGATCTGCATAGACCACTCCTTTGCAAATTAAAGGGCTGAAGTGGGTCCCTGTGAGTTCTCCTGCATCCGGAGCTCCAGCTAGATGAGCAATACTGAGAAAAGGGGATTCCATCGTCCTAGAAATGAATGACTTTCTCTGATTAGGTGTATTTTTCTCTTTGAAGAAGACACTGGAAGATTACATGTGAGATGAAAAATGTAAGTTGGAAAATTCAGCGGTTTCACTGAGAGAAAAACAGAGTCATCACTGAATTTAAGAGAATACAGTAAGTAATCTTTGAAAGAAGATTAACATTGAAAAAGAATGCTTCAATTCATTCCAGAAATAAATTAGTGTATTTGTTCTTCATGTAGAGTACTTATTACTTTTTTTCAAATTATTTTTATTAAATCATTTAAACACTTTACTTTTAGATTGAATACTGTGTATTATCATGTTTGAAATGCATTTATCAGTTGAATCTTCTTTTACATTTTTATTGAAGCATAGTTGATTTACAGTGTTGTGTTTAATTTCTGCTGTACAGCAGAGTGACTCAGTTATACATATATATGCTTTCTCATATTCTTTTCTGTTATGGTTTATCACAAGATATAAACACAGTTGCATGTGCTCTACAGTAGACTGTTGATTATCTATCCTATATATAATAGTTTGCATACAACTGAACATATCTATGAAATGAAAATATCTCACAAATCAGTTGCATCTTTAGTATTCAAATTTCAGAAAGCTCTATAAAGCACATGAATTATAAATGTGTTAAATTATACACAGGTTAATACTGAATAATGATAGACGTATTTCTACTCCAATCTTACAGGGAATGTTTAATCTGAAATACAGTTTAATCAATAATCAATAAAGCACATAACAGAAAGTATAAAAACACTAAATATTATGAATCTGCAACAGTTTCTGTTTGCGCTATAAACCTTCATATGCAGGGATCATGTGTGATGGATCTACAATGCTATTTATGAGCAAGAAATATAGGACTGCTTTTTATCCAGAGGCATTGTGGACTTTTTGCAGAAATGGCATTTTGCAGAAATTTTGCAGAAAAATCCCATTATATTGAGTCCTATTAATGATATATAAAACCTTATGTCTTTTATCATATTAATGATACATCATATCATAATTTTCATCTTTAATATTATGTTTATGCCATTAGCTAGAGTTAAAAGCATAATTGTTAATAACCTGTAATACTAATAAGTTTGCCTTGAATGTGAAGAAAAAAATAAATTCAAGTCAATTTTTATGGAATAACAGGCATGACTGATTCATGTGACTGCCCAAATGAGAGGTGTAAAATCAAAATAAGAAAACAAAAGTTTAACAAACTTCTGGCCTCATAGTTAATGGCTGAGTGTACGCATGGGATTAAGCAATATTTTCGTTTTTGCTTTCTGGAATAAATTTTGTCTAATCAGAAATGTGACTTTTACAGTTTCTTGCCTTTTCCATCTTTTTCTAGGTTCTTTCCTCTATCGAATCCTATAGCTTGTTTTTTAATGTCGTATCCCCTGGGCTCTTAGTTGCAGTTTAATACTGAGCTTTACCATACAGCATGGTACATATGGTGTTGATTTTGTATGTCCTTTAGTTATCCTCCTTAATCCTATCACCCTAATTCTACTCATCTTAATATATGTGATTTGCCTTGCTGATTAAGGCAATAAAGACTCTCTGATTCCAGCTTATGACAGTCCTAAGGACTTCTGGGGCAGTGATGGGGCATTCTGACACTTTATCCTCAGTAGACAAGTCCACCTGCTCCGTAGCTGACCCAAGTATTTAAGGGTGACACATGTAATTATATTATGTTTTAGCTGATATTCTTTTGTTCATTTATTTTTAATTTGAAAAATATTAAGTGCCTAGTGTGAACAAAAATTACACAAGTACTGAAGAAATTTATAAAAGCAAAATATCAAGTTTCCTCCTATGTCATCATTCTTCATTCTAAGTTATTCCTATCCATGTTCATTCATTTCAAAACAAAATGGAATTTAATATAGAACTGTTAAAATATTTACCAAATTAAGAGCTATCTAGCTCATGGAAAATAAGTTTATCATTTAGACAGTTATTTTAATGATTTTTGATATAGTTACATGAATAAGTATAAGAAGGCACTAATTTTGTCAAAGAGGTAAAAGAAAATACAATGAATTTATAAATTCTCTTTGCATAGTAGAGAGATTAGGAGAGCAGACGTTGGAGTCAGACTCTGGACCTATCAATCACAGTACTAACTTGCTGGGTATATCTCTCTCTTACTTCATCTGTAAAACAGAGGCAGAATCAGTATCCATTACATAGAATTTTTATAAGGATACTCTGAGTTAATATATATTAGTATTATAAAATAATGCCTGGAATACATAATGTTGTGCTGTGCTTAGTTGCTCGGTTGTGTCCTACTCTTTGCAACCCCATGGACTGTAGTCTGCCCAGCTCCTCTGTCCATAGGGATTCTCCAGACAAGAACACTGGAGTGAGTTGCCATGCCCTCCTCCAGGGAATCTTCCCAACCCAGCGATCGAACCCAAGTCTCCCACATTGCAGGCAGGTTCTTTACCATATGTCAATTAATATTTGTTATTTTTACAGATCAGATCAGATCAGTTGCTCAGTTGTGTCCGACTCTTTGCGACCCCATGAATCTCAGCACACCAGACCTCCCTGTCCATCACCAACTCCCGGAATTCACTGAGACTCAACGTCCATCGAGTCAGTGATGCCATCCAGCCATCTCATCCTCTGTCGTCCCCTTCACCTCTAGCTCCCAATCTTTCCCAGCATCAGAGTCTTTTCCAGTGAGTCAACTCTTCGCATCAGGTGGCCAAAGTACTGGAGTTTCAGCTTTAGCATCATTCCTTCCAAAGAAATCCCAGGGCTGATCTCCTTCAGAATGGACTGGTTGGATCTCCTTGCAGTCCAAGGAACTCCCAAGAGTCTTCTCCAACACCACAGTTCAAAAGCATCAGTTCTTCGGCACTCAGCCTTCTTCACAGGCATTGATACATTTAATAAATAACATACCTACTGATGTTGACATTAATGAATAAGCGTTTTATTTATATCCTGACCACCTTAAAAACTGAGTTGATACAGTCATCAAAAAGCCAGAGAAGAGAAGAAATGAGAGAAACAAAAAGAGCACAGACTTCTATGACCGAGGTAAAGAGGATAAACTAATGAGTCTATAGTGAGCTGATTGTATATAATTTGAAACTCCTTTTTGGCTTTGCTTCCTGATAGCAAATGCAAAAGTGAAACCTAATGCATTACATTGTTTTATTCCTTCCTGCAATTAAATGCAGGCACTTCTCTCCCTGCCTTGACAGAATGATATTGAGTGATATTTTCAATTTTATTCTATTCTTGACCCTCAGGGAAACATTTATCTAGGACCTTACCTTTGTTTATGACATTCTATCTTCTATCCTCTTGTTGGGAATAAGGCAAGAGCAGGCTAGCTCTGCCATCCAAGCCCCTCATTAATACTAGTGAGATGCTGAACATCAGCCCTTTAAATTGTCACATCAGCCCTTTAAAAGCAAAAAACATAATAGTAAACTATCACTCAATATCATAATGACACTATTTGGCTTCTAATTGTTGATGCCCCATCTTTAATTATATTTATACTATCAAATAGGAGTCTCGTTCACATTTAAAGTTAACTAGGACTGGATTTTATTAATAATGATTGCTACCTTATTATTTATCCTTTTACTTTTCAGTTTGTCCTTCAAATAACTATGTTGCTTACCATTTAAAGATGAATTTAATGGCATAAAATATTATGAAATGGCCTTTTCTAGAATAAAAGACATTCAAATGATTCACTCCAGTTACTAACTAGAGCCCGTGTGGGTGGGCGTGAAAGGAGCATATAATTTGGAGTATGGGGAAGCAGGTGGGAGTGGAGTGCATCATATTACTTTATAGGCAAAATAGAACATGCCCTTCAGTTGCTCTGTTTCTCTTCTGCTGGAAGCTAATATTGCTGAATTTTGTGACCTCCCTCACATTTCTATCAACTTTAATGAAGCCTCATAAGCAAATAGATATTCATGTACTTGTGATCTTTATGACATCTGGATGTTCTGGTGAATATTAAGGCAATAAGCTGATAAAAATGGTATCCCTGTTATTTTATCATTAGCTGCTGTGTGTATGTGAGTGCTCAAAGAAGACATCACTTGTTATAATGTGCTATTTGCTAATATATTTATAAAAGAGTCATTACAATGAATCATTATTCTCTGGAAACCAGATTCTCCCCAGTGGCTTCCTCACTGTTGGGTGAGTTAGTTGCCTGCATGTTAACCATTTCAAGGCACTGATGAGTCATACCTATAAATAACACTCAACACTGAATCCAAGTTGAGCTTTCAAACATATAGAGAACACTAGGAGAAAAAGTATTGCAATGTACCTATTTTGGAATGCCCTTGTTTTTTTTTTAAAGCACTCTGTTAAGCTAGCCTTAGGACTTAACTTTAATGTCCCTGAATCACAGGGTCTCTGAGGATAAGCCCCTTTATCTTGCAAGTCACAGCAAACTTGAGCAATTCCTGTTTTTCCTGCATGACAACAAACTTCTGCCTTTCCCCCGGGTGTGCTCTGCAGTGCTGTTGGAGTCTGAGGCTTAACTCCTTAGGACAAGGAACTGACTCCTCTGGGTAGTGCCATCACATAGTTTAGTGATGCCTGACATTGATGAGGTCTCTGTGCTATATTATAAAATGATACAAATGCCTTAGGATAAGAAAAGCCTCTTAATTTCTTCCCCCTATAGTTACTTTCTGGAGAAGGAAATGGCAACCCACTCAGTATTCTTGCCTGGAAAATCCCATGGATGGAGGAACGTGGTAGGCTACAGTCCATGGGGTCGCAAAGAGTTGGACACGACTGAGCGACATTTACTTTACTAGTTACTTTATTTTTAATCTTAGTTATACAGAAAATTTCTTTGTGCCTGGCTGTAGAGCAGAGTCCTTCTATGTGAACATTAGGTATACATAAACCCTGCACTCATTTTCTGATTCTCCTTTCCTCTCACAACATAATGAAGTTATGAGCTTGCTTGGAAAACCATCATGGATATAAAGCATGTTTTTCTTCTCCAAAATACCCAGTCCACAGTCTGTCTTGATGGCTGACAGGCAAACAGAATTTTCTAATGGTCAAAAGCAAATGTAAGATATTTCAGTCCAGAGATGCAGTGTCCATTGTGTAAGAATTCTCTTTTGCTTCCAGGACATCACTCCTATTCACTGGAAATATTTGCCTAGGATTTCCTTCTTTAATTATATTATTCTGCCTTCTGTTCTGTTGTTTCTGGAAATGAAGATATAGTGAGCTGTCTTTATAACATTTGCTTCATAACAATCAAGGAGTTGGGAAACTTCATCTAAAATAACATCAATATCATTACAGTAGTGTTTTCTATCTGATATGTATGTGTATAATAGGTATATGAATTAGATTGGATTCATGCCAGATCCATTAAGTTCATTCAGGAAATATAATTGCAACATCATACATAAGAAGCCTGGACTGAGTGAATAGATTGGGGATCTGAATTTTAATAGAAACCAGTTGCTCATTAGGAAGCAAGTGCTAAAATGGAAATATGTTCAATCAAGTCAATGCTCTCTGAATTTTGAAAATATTATTAGATATCTTTTTGATGATTATACAATTATGGATTTTATGTATGTATATGACTATAGATTGACATACATGTATAAAGTTAAATATATGTGTTTGTATCATATTGCACAAAATTATATGCATTTGTAGCTTGATTTAAAAAAAAACAATAGCAACAAAGAGAAGTTAAAACATCTCTAGTCTGTGTTAAATATTTATCTTTCATCATAACACCATATGAGCTGAGTAGCGATTTTGGAACTGGGTTCAAGTATTACAGTTAGGAGTTACAGCCTCATTTACTTCTAAAGACCAGAAAGCTCACAAAACTAAGGTAAACTAATCAATTATAAAATCACATCCAGGAGTAGAAGAAAATGGTGCACTTCATATTTGAACCACCAAAATAGCAATGCTTCCTGTAAATCATCTATGCTTCTGTTGGTGTGTCATACTAGATGTATGGACTGAAGCTTGATTTCCCCATTTTTCAAGAAAATTCAGAAATCTGAGTTATACCTGAAGTGTGGTGGGTTCTAAATTAAGTATTTATTCAACAATATAATTACCAGTTTAGCTCATACCCCTAACTGATGTTTTTGCTCCTCACTTTTATGTTTGTAGAATAAAAGACATTGACGTTTTTACTTATGACGTTTTTCTTGAAGATTCAATCAATCAGTCAAAATAGTGTTTGGCATCAAATAAGTTCTCAGTAAAAGTTAGCAATTATTATTTTAAATAAAGTAGCTATTATTTCCAAATAATTTATTCAACAAACACTTTGTGCCTATTGTTTTTCAGGCATCACATACAGGAGAGACTCAGAACCACTTTCTTTTCCTTGATATTGAGTTGTTGCAGGTTAAGAAGTACCCCGGTTTGTATGTATCTTAGCTTTCTTACTGAGTAATCTTTTTAGAGTTTATAAACAGCAATGTCACCAAGATGTGTTGGGAAAAGTTTAACACTTGGCTCTCTAAAAATAGAAGGAGAACAAGAGAAAGCACACAGAAGAGAGAGGGTTTCAAGGAGTCTTGATCTGTAGAATCTGCCAGTCTCCATGTGTAGATAGTCTTACAGTAGCTGATTTCAAGTTACCAGTATGAGGTTACTGAACACAAAGTTGGAAAGGCATGCTAAAAGTTGACTCCTGCAAATCAGTTGAGATGGCTACAGTACATCCCTGAATATAAAGCTTGTTAGTTATGCTGTGTGGCAATTTGAAAGAGAGCAATTTTTATGTTCATGATAAGGCTTGGACACCAGCAGAAGTATCTTTTTGCCAAAAGTCAAACATAAATTTAATCGGATACATAACAACATCAAATGAAAGTTAAAGTGATCTCATCTGGAATCTGAAAATCAGTGAAGAAACTAATTTCCTTTGGACTGGAAAGAGAAATGCAAACATCATATAAAGATGACACAGTTTGTTTTGTCTTTTAAAAAGACATTTATGTAGCACTTTCTACGTGCCAGGCATGATTCTAAGAACTTTATAAATGCTAACTGATTTGAACAATAACTCATTTCAAAAAGTAACTCATTAAAATGAATAGTCTTGGAGTATATTCATACTTTGATAAAAATAGCCAAGTTCTACAAAAGACTGGAAGTGCTTTTGCTATGTGTGGAATTCAGAGACTAGAGGATCTACACAACAGCAGCTGTACTCTTCCACAAGAAGAATAGGGGCCTGAATAAGGAAAATGATGGATGCAGAAGGAAGGGAAATTCTTTAACTATAAATAAAATAGCTTAATAAAAAATGATTTGAAATAAAATAATAATATAATGAAAATAGCTGTGATTTTCCAATACATGGGTATACACTGCTTTGTAAATGTTTTTTCAGTTGCTTACATTTCATTCGTATTTAGAGGACCTTGTGTGAAATACTATATTCATTCATAGGGTGAGAAATGCAGTGGGTAAGAGAGATTACTGATTTCCTGGAGCTCTCAGTCTAGTTGAGAGCTGATATTTTGTACACATTAGGGTTAGCAGTAATGATACCAGCAGTGCAGAAAATGTCCCCAAAACTTGTCTTTCAAATAAAAGTTTATATCTTCTTTTTACAAATTCCAATGTGGAAGTGCTTCTGCAGCAAAAGGTTTGTGCAGCAAGAACGTTCAGAAACCCAGGCAAACTGTATCTCATGGCTCTCATCATCAAGGTCCTAAAAGTCCTTTGCATTCTACAGATGAAGGAGAGACATTGGTGGATTATGCAAGAGGATTTTAAGGGTCAGTTGTGGGAAAGGCAAATATCATCTCTATTGATGCCCCATTGGCCACATCCAGTTGCAAAGAAGGCAAGGAAAAACAGCCCAGCTGTGCACTCAGAGGAAAGGGAAGACCAGTGTGACGAAACCAGAGTCTCTGGTATATATTCAGTTTCTCAGGTAATATAACAACACTAAACATAAATTACTGCATCCATTTTACAAATGAGAAAACAGAAGCTCAAAAAGGAATAAATAGCTTAACCAAGTTGATACACTATGTTGATGTCAAAGCTGAGATTTAAAACCAGTTCATGACCTTATGGGTCTTCCCTGGTGGCTCAGCATTAAAGAATCTGCTTACAATATAGGATACCACCAGCAATGAGGGAGATAGATCTGTGTTTGAATTCTGGGTCAGGAAGATCCTCTGGAGAAGGAAATTGCAACCCACTCCAGTATTCTTGCTTGGTGAATCCCATGGAAAGAGGAACCTGGTCAGCCTCAGTCCATTGGGTCGTAAAAGTCAGACATGACTGAGCAACTAACCCCCACCACCACCATGATCTTACTACATAAGAATCAATATGAAGAGACTTTTTTTGAAGGGGTGTTATTTTCTGTCAGTGCTTTGTTTTTGTTTTCAAACTTTTCAGAAAAAGTAATGTAGGTGGCTAGAATTGAATTTTTCCCAAGAAAAAAATTCCTCAGAATTTAGAATTAACAACACTATCAGGAACCCACAAAATCAAATTACATGACAAATTTAGTCTACCCTTTATTTTCCAGTTTGGAGATTTTAAGTAGATAGTAGAAAACTTTTGATAAAAGCAGGGTTAGGTTTTACAAAGCATATTCTTTTAAAGAGAATATTGTTCGCAATTATTATCACTAAGACATAAAATGCTGTCAAGACTAAAGCCATAATAAAGTTTATAAAGTACTAGTGAAGAACACAAAATGATTGCTTCATTGTGGCTTAGAGAGGTATTTGAAATAATATTTTGCTATCATTGGAAATTAATAAAATTGAAAAGAAGGATAAATAAAAACAGATTTTTAAGCTCCTATTTCAATTTCCACTCAGCTCATAACAATCTGAAAGTCACTACTTTGACTAAAGTCAATATGATGTTTTTATTCAGTCACTCAGATGGATCTGACTGTTTGCAACCCCATGGACTACAGCATGCCAGGATTCCCTGTCTTCCACCATCTCCAGGAGCTCGCTCAAATTCATGTCCATTGAGTTGGTGATGCCATCCAACCATCTGGTCCTCTGTCATCCACTTCTCCTCCTGCCCTCAATCTTTCCCAGCATCAGGGTCTTTTCAAATGAGTCAGCTCTTCGCATCAGGTGGCCAAAGTATTGGAGTTTTTGCCACAAGGGTGGTATAAATTGTATATCAGAGTTTATTGATACTTCTTCTGGCAATCTTGATTTCAGCTGTGCTTCATCTAGCCTGGCATTTCTCATGATGTACTGTGCATTAAGGTAAATAAGCTGGGTGACAATATAAAGCTTTGACATGCTCCTTCCCAAATTTGGAACCAGTCTGTTGTTCCATGTCCAGTTCTAACTATTGCTTCCTGACCTACATACAGATTTCTCAGAAGGCAGGTAAGGTGGTTTGGTATTCCCATCTCTTGAATAATTTTCCAGTTTGTTGTGATCCACATAGTCAAAGGCTTTAGTGTAGTCAATGAAGCAGAAGTAGATGTTTTTCTGGAATTCTTTTGCTTTTTCTATGATACAACAGATATTGCTATTTGACCTCTGGTTCTTCTGCTTTTGCTAAATCCAGGTGGAACATCTGGAAGTTCTCAGTTCATGTTCTGCTGAAGCCTAGTTTGGAAAGTTTGAGCTAGCATGTGAAATAGTGCAATTGTGCAGTAGTTTGAACATTCTTTGGCACTGCCTTTCTTTGGGATTGGAATGAAAAATGACCTTTTCCAGTCTTGTGGCCACTGCTGAGTTTTTCCAAATTTGCTGGCATATTGAGTGCAGTACTGTCACAGCATCATCTTTTAGGATTTGAAATAGCTCAGCTGGAATTCCATCACCTCCACTAATTTTGTTCATAGTGATGCTTCCTAAGGCCCACTTGACTTTACACTCCAACATGTGTGGCTCTATTTGAATGATCACACCATCATGGTTATCTGGATAAGTCTGTATAGTGATTCCCCATTTGTTTTTGAGTTGTCATTCAGTTCCCTGTGACAAATTCATAAAATACATTCCTGGAGCGTGGTGAACTTCATGAAATGTCCCTACAACCTTTTAAGTAGCTAATAGATACCATCAAGGATATTGTGAAAAGATCTGTTTTAATTGTCTCTTTGATTTTAGTAACAAAAGTTAATTTATAAGTAAGTATATTTACATACACTGGGCGGTAATATGTAGTGAAATAATTTTATGTCTTGATAATCAAATACTTTTATTAAACTCTCAGAGTTAGTGGAAATGTACTTTCTTGGTACTTTGTTAGGATGGTAATAGTCACTTTGGTCTCAGATCAATAGATAGAATCACTTATTTTACATAGAGAGAGACAAAGAGATTTTCTAATATCTTAAATTTCATTTTGCTCTGTCATATGAACTCATTTTGAAGTCTCTTTCCTGTCAGCAATAAAATTATTTTGTGACAAACTGAGACAGAATGTGTTTCTCTTTTGAGGATACATCTTATATAGAGCAAAGTTTCAAAACAGCAAGTTAGATTTATTTTTATCATTAAAATCTGTAATGTTTAAAAAAGAATATAAAGAAATGAGACAAACTTCCATGCTAAGAAATTCCATAGTTGAAGCCTTCTACAAAAATAAATAGCTGACCAAAGATGGGACCATTGTCTAGAAATTAGAACTGAGAAAAAAATAAACAAAACTCAAGCATTTTTAGTTTGTACATCTGTCTATTTAAAGGGCTTCCAACCACATATCCTGGTGCTGTTGTCAGGAAAGAAATGGAAAATCCAGTTACAATTGTCTAGTTGGTCTATCATTATTCAGGATGAAAACATAGTTTAGTCATTCACTAACTCAGAATTCTCTCTTTTTAGCAACTTAATACAGTATCATGAAACAACTGCCCCAGACGGTTTATAACAAGATTCTGTGCCAAAAATACATCACTTGTAAGGAAAACAGGAAACAGCAAAGAGAAAGTCAACTTTAACCAGTTTTCTGAGTCATCTCTTCCTGTGAATTCATCTTCTCATAAAACTCCACTTTTGAAGGAGAGTTAAAGTGTGAATTAGAGGAAAGACTTAGACTCCAATAGTGCTGTAAACTGTTCTGAGCCACCAGGTTTTCTAGGGGTTAGTTCTAGGCCAAATCACTAAGTACCAAATACCTCTTTGACAGTATCTCCTCTCCCAATTCTGTGCTCAAATCCTCCCCTCCTAGATAACCGGGATCCTACTGCATTATCTGGTTTCCCAGGGCCTAACCCTGTGCTGTCTGACAGTAGTGCTATTAACATGACAGTTTAGCCAATTAACATGTTAAGCTAGTGTCAAGTGCAGATACCAATGAAGGTTTCGTGAAAGACTCTATGCCGTTGTTTCCTACTATTTTGAAACCCGTGGGTCATAGCTCACTGGCACCTCTGTCCCTGGGATTTCCCAGGCAAGAATACTGTAGTGTGTTGCCATTTCTTTCTCCGGGGGATCTTCCAGGGATTGAACCTGGGTCTCCTACACTGCAGGCAGTTTCTTTAGCACTGAACTACCAGGGAAGCCCTGTGAAAGATTCTGGGGTTACAGAAACTCTCTTGGAACTTCCTCAAGGACAAAGATGGCCAATTGCTATAGTAATCAAAAGTTATAGTCAGAATTTTTTAGCAGTTTACTGTGTTCGGGAGGAATCATTGCCTTAGATCATCTCATTAAAACATTACAACCAAATGAAAGTTGTTAGGTATGTCTACTGAAAAAAATACATGAACTCAAAATTGAGAATTGTACTATTTCTGCAGAATTTCTGAGGACTTGAAGCCCTGAGACAGTCTCTCAGATAGCTCTTAAGGGACTGCTCTGAAGAGGTAAAAGTGGAGCCAGGATATATAGGAGTTTTGTTTAAAAAAAAAAAGAAAGAAAAAAGAGTACCAAAAGGTTACTGTTAATTAAAGAAAACAAGGTATCTCAAGTTAATTAATTTAGTGCTTTTCTGTGTATGAAAGTGAAAGTCACTTAGTTGTATCTGACTCTGCAACTTCATGGACGATAGCCCACCAGGCTCCTCTGTCCACGGGATTTCCCAGTCAAGAATACTGGAGTAGGTTGCCATTTCCTTCTCCAAGAGATCTTCCTGACCCAGGGATTGAACCTGGGCTCTGGCTTTGAAGACAGTCTCTTTACTGTCTGAACACCAGGGAAACCCTTTCTGTGTATGGAAAGATGCAAAAGTCTGGGCTCATTGAAATTATTCCTTCGATATATACCTCAGCTATCTGGAACTGATATCCTGTGCTTTCCTACCCTGAGTTCCCTCAGGGATTACCCACAGGGAATCCTTTGTTTACTGATATGGCAAGCAACATTTTTCATTCACAGGTAATTATATATTATATACATACAATATAGGTTTCCCAAAATGGCTTAGTGGTAATGAATCCACCTGCAATGCAGGAAACACAGGAGATATGGGTTTGATCACTGCGTTGGAAAGATCCCCTGGAAGAGGAAATGGTAACCCACTTAAGTATTCTTGCCCAGAAAATGCTATGGACTGAGGAACCGGGCCAGCTAGAGTCCATGGGGTCCCAAAGAATCGGACACCACTGAGCAGATGCATGTGTGCGCGAGCACACACACACACACGCACAGACTACATATATAGTCTATATAACTATCTGTCTATCTGTATTTTAGTACAGAAGAAGACTTGAGGCTTGAATTTTAAGTACCATTCCAGAAGATCCCTAGATGTTACCTGGTGGAGCAAGGACTCAATCTGTAGGCCAGTCTGAATTCAAGGTCTGTCATTTTGCTGATCTGCATGGTTATGTTTCCTGAGTATGTTTCTTTAGGGATGAGACAGCAACATTGTATTATAACTCTTGCCAGAGAGTGCCCTGGAACTTCTCACACACAAATGAGAACTTCCTGACTCCTGTCACGGGCCTGGAGGTGAAGGCTGTCCTGCAAATTTCCCAAATGATTCAAACACACCCTCTGATTGAGGGCACACGCTGGTTCATCAAGACTTGGGTGAACATCAGTGTCATTTGATACAGACAGGAAACCACCAGCCAAAGAGTCACTGGAGCACAAGTGCAATGATTCAAGTGCTAGTCATGCCTGCCTCTGCAGGTACAAGTACATGGCAGGCAGTGCTGGAAACTCTGGGTAATTCCTCTGGTTAAGTTTGAGTTTTAGTGGGAGAGAGGCCCTTCAGGAGGCTGGTGTGATGGATTTTTGAATAAAGATAAAATTCTGAAAGAGATGGGAATACCAGACGACCTGATCTGCTTCTTGAGAAATTTGTATGCAGGTCAGGAAGCAACAGTTAGAACTGGACATAGAACAACAGACTGGTTCCAAATAGGAAAAGGAATACGTCAAGGCTGTATATTGTCACCCTGTTTATTTAACTTATATGCAGAGTACATCATGAGAAATGCTGGACTGGAAGAAACACAAGCTGGAATCAAGATTGCTGGGAGAAATATCAATAACCTCAGATATGCAGATGACACCACCCTTATGGCAGAAAGTGAAGAGGAACTAAAAAGCCTGTTGATGAAAGTGAAAGTGGAGAGTCAAAAAGTTGGCTTAAAGATCAACATTCAGAAAACGAAGATCATGGCATCCAGTCCCATCACTTCATGGGAAATAGATGGGGAAGCAGTGGAAACAGTGTCAGACTTTATTTTTCTGGGCTTCAAAATCACTACAGATGGTGACTGCAGCCATGAAATTAAAAGACACTAACTCCTTGGAAGGAAAGTTATGACCAACCTAGATAGCATATTCAAAAGCAGAGACATTACTTTGCCAACAAAGGTTCGTCTAGTCAAGGCTATGGTTTTTCCTGTGGTCATGTATGGATGTGAGAGTTGGACTGTGAAGAAGGCTGAGCGCCGAAGAATTGATGCTTTTGAACTGTGGTGTTGGAGAAGACTCTTGAGAGTCCCTTGGACTGCAAGGAGATCCAACCAGTCCATTCTGAAGGAGATCAGCCCTGGGATTTCTTTGGAAGGAATGATGCTAAAGCTGAAACTCCAGTACTTTGGCCACCTCATGCGAAGAGTTGACTCATTGGAAAAGACTCTGATGCTGGGAGGGATTGGGGGCAAGAGGAGAAGGGGATGACAGAGGATGAGATGGCTTGATGGCATCACTGACTCGATGGACGTGAGTCTGGGTGAACTCCTGGAGTTGGTGATGGACAGGGAGGCCTGGTGTTCTGCGATTCACGGGGTCACAAAGAGTCGGACATGACTGAGCAACTGATCTGATCTGATCTGAAAAGTCCTCATTCTCTGGATGGATTTGAACCCAAACCCCATGTTCCTTCATAGTTCATTCTTAACAAGCCTTTCTCAACCATGTCACTTTACAAGGTGGGTCCTAAAGTGGGAAATTTGGTTCTCAATCTTTCCCTCCATTTGCCATGTTTCTCCATGTTTTGGTATGCTCTATCCATTTGAGAGGAGATCTGGGACTCTGGAGTTGTCCAGCAGGCTATGCCCCAAGGACTATGCTTACACCTGCAAGACACCCTCCAGTGTGCAAATAGAGACTTGAACAGTCTTCCTCGCTCAGGATTCCAGCCCTACTTCCCTGGTTATCTAATTCAAAATTTGGTCTTAGTCTTTCTGTCCCCTCCATCATTAGAGACTCCCAATCTCACAGGGTGGGGGTGTAACCAAAGGAAAATAAAGAACATTGTTCACCACCCAGTTTTACAAGAATTAAGTCATTAGTCTCTGCAGTTGCTGCCCCTATAAGGCATCCTGAGAAGAATTCAGGATGAAAAACAGGACAAAGCATTCTGGACAAGAAAGGGCCCTTAGATTAGCCAGATGTATATCTCAGGAAAAAGTTTAATGGACTCTGATTCTTGTATCTTCTCTTCTACAGAAAAGCACTAAAATCATTAACTTGAGATATATATTCTCTGTGAGCAGCAGTGATCTTTTACCAAGAGTGTATAATTAACCATACACATTCTTTTACCAAAAGTCACAAATAACCTAGCTTCTCCTCTACTTCTTTGGAGCAGTTTCCTCAGAACTATTGACAGGCTCTCTCCTAGACTATAGTCTTCAATAAACCCCTGAATGAAAATGAAACTCACAGCTCTCATGTTGTGTGGTTTTAAGTTGACAAAAGGGACTTAGCATGTCTTCTTATCATTTTAAGGTGACTTGTGAGTGTAGACATTCTATCATAAGCTGTTATAGACCTTCCACCTGGGTTCCAAATAAAGTTGGAAAACATACCATTCAAAATCGTACAATATATTCAATTATGAGGTCAGAACCTGTAATGTATACATTGAGTTTAACTACAACAATAATAGATTGAGTTTCTAGCAATACCAATAGTAAAAAGCATTCAGCAAACTGTCAGACTTTTCTCCTAATTGACGCCCTTTGCTTTGCTTCTTCAGGCAGGAGGTACAGAAGGGTGAGAATGTGACAGATGTTGAAGGACTTATTCCCTTCTGGATTGCCCAAATGAGAGTCCTAGTTTAATGATGCAAACTGTGTTTCCTATTGCTCAGCACTTTGGTGGAGGAGCAGTTTCCAAGGGACTTAGACATATTGGAAAGGACTTGGGGAATCAAAAAATATGAATACTTCATGACCTGACCCCTCAGGATCAATGGGGGGTAGAATGGACACTGCAGATGATGATAATGTGGACAGAACAGGACCTTGGACAATGAGCATTTGTCCATTCCTTGTACTAATTATTTTCATAAGAACTTCTCAGTAAAGACAGGGATACCATTAATCGGTTGATGAAAAGTTTCTAAAACAAAGTGAAATTAAATTCATAAAAGAAGTTAAGGTAGAATTTATAGTGTGAAAGCAAGTTATGTTTCATATACACTTGTTTTTGAACTAAGACTGTTAGAAAACTTATTTTTTATAATAATGACATCATGCAAAATTATATATACTCAAAGCCTAATAGTGTGAAACTGTAGATTGTATGATGACCTTATAGGAGATGTGAGTTAGCTTCAGATGAATACTTTTGGGTGTGGGGATAACTTAATTTTATCTAGAAATAGTTACCAGCATATTTGTTTAGCCATTGAACATTTTCCATTAAGATAATATGATTCCAGATTTTCATATGTGCACTGATATCTAATTTAATATGTTATCATCACCCAGAATTTAAAATATTTTAAAGCAAATGTTTCATGTCTATCACATTTGTGTAAAGGAATTCATTGTCTAACTCACACATCAGGTGTGAACAAAAATAAAGGCACATTAATAATTCTTTATAATTAATGAAAGTTAATTTTTGGGGGCTCCAAAATCACTGCAGATGGTGACTGCAGCCATGAAATTAAAAGATGCTTACTCCTTGGAAGAAAAGTTATGACCAACCTAGATAGCATATTGAAAAGCAGAGACATTACTTTGCCAACAAAGTTCCATCTAGTCAAGGCTATGGTTTTTCCAGTGGTCATTTATGGATGTGAAAGTTGGACTGTGAAGAAAGCTGAGCTCTGAAGAATTGATGCTTTTGAACTGTGGTGTTGAAGACTCCTAAGAGTTCCTTAGATGGCAAGGAGATCCAACCAGTCCATTCTGAAGGAGATCACCCTTGGGATTTCTTTGGAAGGAATGATGCTAAAGCTGAAACTCCAGTACTTTGGCCACCTCATGTGAAGAGGTGACTGATTGGAAAAGACTCTGATGCTGGGAGGGATTGGGGGCAGGAGGAAAAGGGGAAGCCAGAGGATGAGATGGCTGGATGGCAACACTGACTCGATGAACATGAGTTTGAGTGAACTCCGTGAGATGGTGATGGACAGGGAGGCCTGGCATGCCGCGATTCATGCGGTCGCAAAGAGTTGGACATGACTGAGTGACTTAACTGAACTGAATTGAACACATTATTTATGCTTAAAGACAGACTACAGTGAAGAACTATGAAGGAGAATTTGAGTTACTTAGAAGATAGTAATTAAAATTTAAAAATGTCTTCTTTCTTACAGGATATTTAGTTTATTAAAAACTAGGTTACCCTTCTATTTCTTATTGTGATATTATTCCTCATAATAGGCTGAATGATTTTTTCTCAGCTTTTTTTCATATTATGGTATTTGTAACTAGCTATTATTGGCTATTCTTAAAGTGCATTTAGTAACTTCAGATATATTACAGATTCCTAGCTAATTAAATGTGTATAATATGAACCAATTAGGAATATAAATATATCTTTTAAATTTTTTTTAGATTATCACCTTCATGGTATAATAAATATAGTTCTCTTTTTGAAATAATGTAGCAGAATAATGCGGTGATGTGTAAAACATTAGGAAAAGTTTCCTTATCTTGATTTGCCATCAATTAGCTGAGTAAGGAGGAGCCTGGTAGGCTGTAGACCATGGGGTCGCTAAGAGTTGGACACGGCTGAGCGACTTCACTTTGACTTTTCACTTTCATGCATTGGAGAAGGAAATGACAACCCACTCCAGTGTTCTTGCCTGGAGAATCCCAGGGACGGGGGAGCCTGGTGGGCTGTCGTCTATGGGGTCACACAGAGTCGGACAGGACTGAAGTGACTTAGCAGTAGCAGCAGTAGCAGCTGAGTAACGGAAAGGAAGTTTCTGATTGGCTTTCAAGGGACTCCATTATGCTCTATTTTCCATTCACTTCATCTGATCCCATTAATTAGTGAACTTCTCCAGAATACGGGTAGTGTCTTATTTACATTGGAATTGCCATTATCCATTATACATTACCTGAAATATTGCAGGTATGCAATAATTAGACCTCTATTTTCTTTCAGAGCCTCAGTGTCTTGACTTCAGAATGGAAATAACACTTAAAATAATTATATTACCATGACAGGAGGAATAAATGAAATGTTATATAAATTAGAAAACATTTAACTTATAAAACAATACAAATCTTACCCAATATTATTATGTAGATTTTATTTATTTTGTAAGATTCAGCTTAATAATTTATTCTTTCTTGAAGATGTTCTGATTACCTCATTTTACAATTATTCCTTCTTTCCCACACTCCAATTTTTCTGTTTAGATAACAAATAAATTTAAAACAGGCTCACACAATCTTAGAAAATGAGAGACCTTTGTCCAGTACATGCATTACGTGGAGTAAGAGGCTGAAGCCCAGAGAAACACAGAGGTAAGAACTGGAAACTTTTGATTCTTGGGTGGCTGTTCTTCCTGTGATTTCCCATGATGAGGAACTGATTGGCAGGCCATGCTAACAACATCTCAATCTATTTATCTGCAAAATTAGCAGACACGTTAAGAGACTGTTTAGAATATATTGTATTTCAGGACCGATCACAAGGTGTGTGTCATATTGATTCTGCAACATAATTGTTCATTCTGGAAAATATTGCAAATTTTATATTAGGGACAACATCTTCAGAAAAATGACTTTATATTAATATGAGCAAACAGCATTTTTTCCTATTTCACAAGGAAAAATGAAGCCCTCAGCATGACCAGTCTTAACCATGCTCCCTCAAAAAATGAACATCAGCACTATGTCCTATAAGACTAAAGTGAGGGGAACATGCCCTTATATTATTTCCAAGACAGATTGTCAATGTGAAATTGTTTTAATTTATTTACTTTAATTGGAGGCTAATTACTTTACAATATTATGGTGGTTTTTGCCATACATTGACATGAATCAGCCTTGGGTGTACATGTGTCTTTCTGTCCTAAAGCCCTTTCCCACTCCCCATCCCATCCTTCTTGGTTTTCCAGTGCACCGGCTTTGCGTGCCCTGTTTCATGAATCAAACTTGAACAGGTCATCTATTTCAAATATGGTAATATACAAGCTTCAATGCTATTCTTAAAATCATCTTACCCTCACCTTCTCCCATAGAGTCCCAAAGTCTGTTCTTTATATTTGTGTCTCTTTTGCTGTCTTGCATATACTGTTGTTGTTACCATCTTTCTAAATTCCATATATACATGTTAATATACTGTATCGGTGTTTTCCTTTCTGACTTACTTCACTCTGTATAATAAGCTTCAGTTTCATTCACCTCATCAGAACTGACTCAATGTGTTCTTTTTAATAGCTGAGCAATATTCCATTGTGCATATGTAACAAAATTTTCTTATCCATTCGTCTGCTGAATGGACAGATATGGACGTCTAGGTTACTTCCATGTCCTACCTATTGTAAACAGTGTTGTGATTAACATTGGGGTACATGTGTCTCTTTCAATTCTGGTTTCCTTGGTGTGTGCCCAGCAGTGGGATTGCTGGGTCATAAGGCAGTTCTATTTCCAGTTTTTTAAGGAATCTCCACACTGTTCTCCATAGTGGCTGTATTAGTTTACATTCCCATCAACAGTGTAAGAGGGTTCCCTTTTTTCCACACCCTGTCCAGCATTTATTGTTTGTAGATATTTTGATAGCAGCCATTTGACTGGCATGAGATGGTACCTCATTGTGGTTTTTATTTGAATTTCTCTGATAATGAGCAATGTTGAGCATCTTTTCATGTGTCTGATAGCCATCTGTATGCCTTATTTGGAGAAATGTCTGTTTAGTTCTTTGGCCTGTTTTTGATTGGGTTGTTTATTTTTTCTGGTATTGGGCTGCATGAACTGCTTGTATATTTTTTGAGATTAATCTTTGTCAGTTGCTTTGTTTGCTATTATTTGCTCCCATTCTAAAGGCTGTCTTTTCACCTTGCTTATAGTTTCCTTCGCTGTGCAGAAGCTTTTAAATTTAATTAGGTCACGTTTGTTTATTTTTGCTTTTATTTCCATTACTCTGGGAGGTGAGTCATAGAGGATTTTTCAGTGATTCATGTCAGAGAGTGGTCTGCCTATGTTTTCCTCTAGGAGTTTTATAGCTTCTGATCTTACATTTAGGTCTTTAATCCATTTAGGGTTTATTTTAGTGTATGGTGTTAGAAAGTGTTCTAGTTTCATTATTTTACAGGTGGTTGACTGGTTTTACCAGCACCTCTTGTTAGAGATTGTCTTTTCTCTATTGTATATTTTATCATGGATTTATCTCTGGGCTTTCTATTTTGTTCCACTGATCTATATTTCTATCTTTGTGCCAATACCAGACTATCTTGATGAAGGTAGCTTTGTAGTATGATCTGAAGTCAGGCAGGTTGATTCCTCCAGTTCCATTCTTCTTTCTAAAGATTGCTTTGGCTACTTGAGATTTAACAAATTATTTGTTCTAGTTCTGTTTAAAATACCATTGGTAGCTTGATAGGGATTACATTGAATCTATAGATTGATTTGGGTAGAATACTCATTTTTACTATATTGATTCTTCCAACCCATGAGCATGCTATATTTCTCCATCTATTTGTGTCATGTTTGATTTCTATCCTCAGTATTTTATAGTTTTCTATACATAGGTCTTTTGTTTCTTTAGGTAGATTTATTCCTAAGTATTTTATTATTTTCAGTGCAATGGTGAATGGAAATATTTCCTTAATTTCTGTTTCTGTTTTCTCATTGTTAATGTACAGGAATGCAAGGGATTTCCATGTATTAATTTTATATCCTGCAACTTTACTAAATTCATTGATTAGCTTTAGTAATTTTCTGGTGGTGTCTTTAGGGTTTTCTATGTAGAGGATCATGTCATCTGCAAACAGTGAGAGTTTTATTTTTCTTTTCCAATCTGGATTCCTCTTATTTCTTTTTCTCCTCTGATTGCTGTGGCTAAAACTTCCAAAACTATGTTGAATAGTAGTGGTGAGAGTGGGCACCCTTGTCTTATTCCTGACTCTAGGGGAAATGCTTTCAATTTTTCACCATTGAGGATAATGTTTCCTGTGGGTTTATCATATATGGCTTTATTATGTTGAGGTAAATTCCTTCTATGCCTGCTCTCTGGGGAGTTTTTATCATAAATGGGTGTTGAATTTTGTCAAAGGCTTTTTCTGCATCTATTGAGATAATCACATGGTTTTGATATTTCAGTTTGTTAATGTAGTGTATCACATTGATTGATTTGCAAATATTGAAGAATCCTTGCATCCCTGGGATAAAGTCCACTTGATTATGATGTATGATCTTTATAAGTTGTTGGATTCTGCTAGAATTCTGTTGAATTGCTAGAATTTTTTGAGGGTTTTTGCACATCTATGTTCCTCAGTGATATTGTCGATCTGAATTTTTAGCGAAGTCCTTTTGTTTCTCTGATACTTTTCTCCATAAGTTAGTTCCACTTTCCATCAAATTTTCACCCTCTCCATCCCTAGTACCACATTTAAGTCAGTCTTCCAAAGAAACATCTTGACTATGGTTTCCTATTGCTACCATCATCTTTTCCTCTCTTGTCCCTTCTTGAAGAAGGTGTCTCCATTTACTTTTTTCCCCTCTAATTTGATAGCTACTGCTTAACTTGCTGCAATTAGGCACATATCCATGTCTTCCACAGTATGACTGTTAACTTTCTGTGTAACATGGCTGGATCATGGGATGCCCAAATATTTGGCCAAACATTATTTCTAGGGTATTGGTTGGGTGGGGGTGGGGGGGGTCTCTGAATGAAATTAGCATTTGAAATGATGAACACAGGAAAGTGGTTTGCCTTCCCAGGTAAGGATAGGTACCATCCCATCTATAAAGAACAGAACAAAAATGTTGAGGAAGGAAGAATTCAGCCTTTCTTGTTGGATTGTTTAATCTGGGACATCTGTCTTCTGTCCCCAGGGCTCCAGAGTCTGAGGCTTCGGCCTTGGACTGGATGTACCTCATAAGCTTCCACCTTTGGATGTCAATTTAATTATATAATGGGGTTTTGCTGGGTCTCCAGATTGTAAACAGCAGATGATGGAATTTCTCAGCCTCCAGAATTGTGTGAGTGAATTTCTAATAATAAATATTGTTTTACACACACACACACACACACACACACACAGGATCTGAAACTTAGAAGTGTAGGACTTTGAATTTCAAGCTTCAGTGGCTTCATGATAAATTTACATTTCCTGCAAACTTATTTTTCTTTTCATCAACTACTGAGATTGCTCTCATTTGAATCATCAAATACTTGTTAGTTCTATCAGAGAGGGTGCATTTGAAAACTTGCTTGGATGAATTTGTGATTTTTTATTCAAAATGCCTATCCCACAGGGCTTCAAAGATGTTGATTCTTTGGCATCTAGAATCCAGTACAAATAATACAGCTTGACAACCATTTGAGTCTCATTCCTTGCTAAGTAACCTTTTTCTTCCTCATCCAAAAATCTTCCCCAAGATGTTAGTTCTGTGTATGTTTGTTTTTCTGAAATTCAGGGAAGATGACCTCAGTGTGCTACTGGTTATATATCTTCTGCCTGACAGTTGATGGCTTCTTACCATATAAAAATTTGTATGGGTTTCCAGTCTTTCTTCTCTTTCCCATTGATTACATCCCATCCACTTTTTGAAAGTCAGGAAATGATATGAGGGATTGTAAAATTTATGTATAATAAGTTTATAGATACAAAATTATGTACCTAGGTTCATTAAAATATGTCATGAAAATATGAAAGAACATGACTAAAACAATCATGATTATCTTTGGGAAGATTTGGTGTGACTGAGAGTAAAGAGAAACATTCACTTTTGAAACTAGTCTTTTGAAAAACTAGTTGTCATATAGCTGACATAGAGAATACCGAACATATTTAAATTGGACAGTTAGAAAACTTTTCACATAGGTAAACAACTATGAAATCATCACCACAAACAAGATAGTAAATATATCGGTTACTTCTAAAAGTTTCCTCTGAACTCTTTATAGTACTTCCCTCTATTTCCTTCTACCCATTTCCATCCTAAGATTATTACTCATCTTTCTGTCAATATCAGTTAGTCTGTATTTTCTAGAATTTTCACAGAAATAGAATCATAGCATATCTATTCTTTGGCTTCTTTAGTTCAGTCTCTCAGTCATGTCCGACTCTTTGTGACCCCATGAATTGCAGCATGCCAGGCCTCCCTGTCCATCACCAACTCCCGGAGTTCACTCAGGCTTCTTACACACCACTTTATTATTTTGTGATTCACCATATTACATTAATAGTTAATAATTATTTAGTTACTCTGCTGAGATTTTGATTAGTATTGCCTTTAACACACATATAGAATAATGTTAGCTTCATAAAATAAGTTGGAGAGTGTTTTCTTCTCTTTACATTTCTAGAAGAATTTTTTTGGAATTGCCATTATTTATTTATTTTTTTAACGCTTGATTGAACTTTCCAGTAAAACCATCTGGTCCTGAATCTTACTTTCTTTTCTTTCTTTCTTTTTTTTTTTTTTTAGTAATTTGTAAAGAATTGAAGCATGGTTAACTTACCATGGGTTTTTCCTTTTGAAACATTTTAAATTACAACTTCAATTAGTTTGCACACTGATTATTCAAAATATTTATTTCTTATTGATATTGCTTTGGTGGTTTGTTTCCTTCAAGAAATTTGTCCATTTGATTTGTATTTTCATATTTATTGTCATAAAATTATTATAATACTTCTCTATTAACTTTTAATTTCTGCAGAATTTGCAGTGATCTCACTCTTATAATTTTTGCCATTGATAATTCAGTCTTCTCTCTCTCTTTTTCTGATTCCTTTGACTCGAGCATTATAAATTATATTGATTTCTTAAAAAAATCATTTTGCTTTCATTTTTTTCCCATTGCTAGTCAGTTTTCCATGTCATTGATTTTTCTATTTATTTTCTTTCTTCTTCTTCCTTGAGCTTAATAACCTCTTTTTCATATTTCTTAAGGTTAACGCTGAGGTAATTGGTTTGGTACTTTTCTTAGTTTCTAATATAGATGGCTAATGTAAATAAATTTTTCCTCTAGCTATTATTACTTTTGATATGTCATGCTTTCATTTACATTCAGTTCAAACTTCTTTTAGTTCCCTTTTTGATTAACTTTATCATCCATGGATTAGGCATAAATGTGCTGCTTAGTTTCTAATATTTGTAAATTTTCTAGAGATCTTTTTTGTACTAATTTCAAGTTTAATCACACTGTGGCCAGAGAACATACTTAGTATTATTTGAATCCTTTCAGATTTATTGAGATTCTCTTTGCTGTCTAAAATAGAGTCTAATTTCCTCTTAATTATATAGGCTGCTGTTGTTGTTCAGTCACTCAGTAGTGTCTGACTTTTTGCAACCCCAAGGACTGCAGCATTCCAGGCTTCCCTATCCTTTACTCTCTTCTGGAGTTTGCTCAAACTCTTGTTCATTGAGTTGATGATGCCATCCAACCATCTCATCCTATGTCACCCTCTTCTCCTCTTGCCTTCAACTTTTCCCAGCATCAGGGTCTATTTCAGTGAGTCAGCTCTTCACATCAGGTGGCCAAAGGATTGGAGCTTCAGCTTCACCATCAGTCCTTCCAATGAATATTCAGGGTTGATTCCCTTTATGATTGACTGGTTTAATTTCCATGCTGTCCAAGGGATTCTTAAGAGTCTTCTCCAGCACCACAGTTCGAAAGCATCAATTCTTTGGTGCTCAACCTTCTCTATGGCCCAACTCTCACATCCATACATGACTATTGGAAAAAACAAATTTGACTATATGGACATTTGTTGGTAAAGTGATGTCTCTGCTTTTAATGATGTCACTGCCTAGGTTTGCATAGCTTCTCTTCCAAGGAGCAAGTGTCTTTTAATGTCATGGCTACAGTCATCATCTGCAGTGATTTTGGAGCTCAAGAAAATAAAGTCTGTCATTCATTCCATTGTTTTCCCATCTATTTGCCATGAAGTGATGGGACCAGATGCCATGATCTTAATTTTTTTACTGGTGAGTTTTAAGCCAGTTTTTTCACTTTCCTCTTTCATCTGTTTCAAGAGACTCTTTAGTTCTTCTTCACTTTCTGCCATTAGGGTGTTGTCATCTACATATCTGAGGTTATTGATATTTCTTCTGGAAATCTTGATTCCATCTTGTGATTAAACCAGCCCAGCATTTCATATGATGTACTCTGCATATAAGTTAAGCAGAGTGACAATATACAGCCTTGACATATTCCTTTTCTAATTGGGAAACAGTCTGTTGTTCCATGTCCAGTTCTAACTCTTGTTTCTTGACCTGGATACAGGTTTCTCAAGAGGCAGGCCAGGTAGTTTGGTATTCCCATCTCAGAATTTTTCAGTTTGTTGTGATCCACACAAAGGCTTTAGCATAGTCAATGAATCAGAAGTTGTTTTCCTGGAATCGCTTTGCTTTCTCCATGATCCAGTGGATGTTGGAAATGATCTCTGGTTTCTCTGTCTTTACTAAATCCAGCTTGTTATATAGGTTAGCCCATGCAATATGAGAGTGAGATACATAAAGATATGGAGATTGGGATGTGTGTTGGCTGTCATAATTGTCTGTTTTATATTAGTCTATGTGCAACTGGAGACTCAAAATGGTCACATGGAACTTCCCTCGTATTCAGGTTGCTATAATAAAAACATAAACCAATTAGTGAACACATGAATTATAGATTGTAATAAGTACTACAAAGAACCTAATTGGAATGAAGGAATAAAACATAAAGGAGCTGATTGGCACTGATTTCACTCGGGGTAACTGGGAACAGACTGCCAATAGAGGGCAACTGACTCATAAGGATAGAATGAATCATTCCAATAGTTGAGGAAAGAGGAATACCAGCAAAGGGAAATATCTTGGCATTGCTGAGACAGAATACAGTCAATACTTAGGTGTAAATCCCACACATATATAATATCTGCATGTGGGAAACTGTGAAAGACTAATGAATGAAAGACAGGAAATCTTTTAAAAAATGAAAAATAATCTGTGTTCATCGGATGAAAGACTTCATATTTTTACAATATCACTTCTTCCTGATTTGATCCATAACTCCAGTGAAATCCGAAACAAAATCTTAGATAATTTTATAGATATTAACCAACTGATTCTAAAATTTATATGGAAATAGAAAAGATCTAGCATAGCCCACACAATACTGAAGAAAAACAAAGGTGAAGACATAATATCTGATTTTAAGTATTACTATGAAACTACATTAATCAAGACATCTGGAAGTAGTGAAAGAATATACATATAAGTCAATGGAACAAAATTGAATGACCAGAATAGACTCCCACGAATATTAGCTTTAGAGAACAGTTTGTCACTCTTATAAAGCTAAACCTCAATTAACATATGACCCCAAAGTCATACTCTTAGGTGTTAATCTGACTGATTTTAAACATATTTCCATGGAAAAACTTGCACATAGATGTTTATATCACATTTATTCACAATCACCAAAAACTAGAACCAATCAAGTTGTTCGTTACTCGCTGAATGAATGAATGAACTGTGGTACATTAAAGTACAAAATGCTATTTGACAATCAAAAGGAACAACTATAATTCCACACAGCAACAAGGATGCATCTTAAAAGCATATTTCTAAGTACAGAATCAAGACTGAGATTGCTCAAATCTGTCTGATTCCATTGACATGACAGTTTGAAAGAGGCAGAACTGTAAAAGGTGAAAAACAAATCACTAGTTACCTGGAGTTTTGAAAAGAGGAAGGGTTGTTTGGTGAAGCACAGGGAATTTTTAGGACGCTGAAACTATTCTGTATGATACTTTTTGGTATGTGACACTATTTGCTTTTCAAAACTATCACTTTATAGCAAAAGTGAAACTTAAAGTCTCTAAATTAAAAATAAAATCCACTAGGAGGGTGGGGGATTTCTAGATTGATTTCAGACTGTGGTAAAAATATCTGTCCTACAAATATATTACACAACCACATGAAGGTGATGAAAAGAGGGATGCTGACCTCAGTTACTTTAAAAATGACTGGAAGCTGCAAGTCTAATGACAAAAGGAACTGTATATAAGCACTGCAGTCTAGTGAGTAAAGTCATATCTCATGAGGGTGTGAGTTAATTTTGAAACTGCTTTACATGTATATGGAGTTGATCACATTAAATTGATGGTGTCTGTTGGGAACCATTCATGTATGTGTATGCATCTGTGCATGTGTTTACACATGAAGTGAACATATTGAATACATATATATGTGAAATGTGTATGCATATAGACTGAAAATGTAGATTTTTGTCAATATATAAATAAGAGAATTTGTCTTAACTGAGTTTCAAATTTTTTGCATCATAGCTCTTCTGAATTTTACAGTAAAAGTGGATCATTAATCTATAGTATTTCTTTGCTGAGATTGATACTCATATTCTTGTTTAATAGCTGTGGTGATACGTTTTGTGTTGTTATACGCTGAGAACACTATGATACATTCAGCAATGGAGTTATTTTCCACAGGCTGGTAATTAGGTTTAGTGACAGGCTATACAACAGAGTGAATCTTTAAACAAATAATAAAATCACAATATGTTAATTACAAACAATTTTTTGGAATATTTGCTTCTTATTATATTATTGCTACAGGTTTGAGATTTTGAGACTTTATTTCTTCCATAGGTTTTAGGTCCTTAGCAAAATTGAGAAGCAAATACAGAGATTTTCCCTATATCCCTTGCCCTAGACACATGCTTATCAACATTCTCCACCAGAGTGATTTGTTACAAATCATTTATTACAACTAATGAACATACATTTTCACAGCAGAAGCATTCAAAGTCAACGGTTTACCTCAGAGTTGCGTTTTGGTGATATACGTTTTATGGGTTTGGGCAAATGTATAATGACATGTGTCCATCATTATAGTATCATGCAGATTTTTTTTTTTTTTGTACTGCCTTAAAGTTCTTCTGTGCTCCACATATTCCAACATGCCAGATCTTATTTCACTTTGTGTTGCAGACTTTGTAGAAACTAAATTAAACTTTAATATGAGAATCTCCTAAGAACTTCTCTTTCACTTAATTGAAGCCAAATTTACTTAAAGAACTTTCTGGATGTGGTCAATACCTGAGGAATCAGCTGCCTCAAATCCAACAAGATTTATATAAAGAGTAAGAAAAGGGTGGACTCCAGGAGTTGGTGATGGACAGGAGGCCTAGCGTGTTGCGGTTCATGGGGTTGCAAAGAGTTGGACACAACTGAGTGACTGAACTGAACTGAAGAAAAGAACAGCCTCTGATTGAGAATAATCTGATTTCACCTCAAGTCTGTACTGGTTTTGAACTTCTGGGGTCTGGATTTATGTTATTTGCAAACGTCTATGTCACCTCTCTCAATATGTATATTTTAGCTTTTATCTTAGGTTTCATATTGGCCCTAAGTCAATCTCAAAAGGAACACAGCATCTATTTGTTCATTGGCCTGAAATTTTAAGTCTTAGACTTGACTTAGAATATGGGATTTTTAGGAGCTCCAGCTCCCTGACTTTATGTTAGATTTTCCTCAATCTGTAAATGATAGTCTAAAATGGAAACACCTTTCTGTGATTGTGTAAAACAAACTGAAATCAGGGTACAGAAACTGGCTAGAATTTAATTGGTCTTAAAAAGAAAACAGGATGCTGACTCAAGTTTTATATTTATTCCCTTCATTTGTTAGACCCTACAATATTTCTTTTGTGAGGTCTTTGTTTGTACAGTGTAACTTCCACGGTTATTATCCAGCATAAATTATATACTTTGCTTATGCTTGAGATGCTAAACTGCTTTAAGTTGTCCTACAAAAATATCTATCTTAAATTATGTTTCCTAAGAGACTTGACCCTCTCCTTATTTGATTATACTTACTAAGTTTATGAAATATTTACTGTGCTTTAAGAACTGTTGTAGCTATTAGGAATAAAATAATGAAGAAGACATGATTTTTGCCTTACAGATTCTATCAATAGAAAAGACTGAATATTATACAAACAGGCATGTTAATTGTTATGACAGAAAATTTAATGATGTTGTGGGAGATCATTTTTACACAGTACTTTTTGAAATATTATTGTTAAAAAAGAGAGTTAAAATGAGATGCAGCAATTGAACAATAACTTTGATCATAGGTTAAGATGACTTTAAAACTCAGTTTGCAAAAGTCACATCAAATTGAATTCATTAGACAGAACTGGAAATTACAGGCTAAAAAGGAATATATGTATAATTTTATAATTAAAATTTTAAAGATTAAAATATCTGTGTGTGCATGAAAGTCACTCAGTCATGTCCAGCTCTTTGTGACCCCAGAGACTATAGCCTGCCAGGCTCCTCTGTCCATGGAATTCTCCAGGCAAGACTACTGGAATGGGTTGCCATGCCCATCTCCAGAGGATCTTCCCAAGCCAGGGATTGAACCTGGGTCTCCTGCATTGCAGGGAGATTCTTTACCATCTAAGCAACTTTTGAAAAATTATTGTTAAAAATGAGGGTTAAAATGACATGCAGCAAATGAATAATAACCTTGATCATCAGTTACGATAGCTTTTAAAATCAGTTTTCAAAGGTCAAGGCAAACTGAATTCATTAGACAGAACTGGAAATTCCAGGTAAAAAAGAAATATATGTATAATTTTGCAAATTGAATTTTAAAGATTAAAATACCTACATCAAATCAAATTTCAAGTGACTATCAAGATATTCTAGTTTCCTTAGTAACCTATATCTTATTATCCATATCTACAGCTGATATGTTGCTTCTGTATTTTACCTTCTTTCAACCTCTTGGAAGTAGTGTATGTCATTAAAATATTACATTTGTGTGAAATTGTAATTGAGTTTATTTTCCCTAAATTTATATGTATGAAACAGTAATTGTATTTATTTGGCATAATCTATCAAGGGATCACCCTCCCTTTGCACTGCTAACTTTTTGACTTAGACCATGCTCATCTTGGACTTCCTTGGTAGCTCAGCTGGTAAAGAATCTGCCTGCAATGCAGGAGACCTCAGTTCGATTCCTGGGTCAGGAAGATCCCTGGAGAAAGGATAGGGTAACCCACTGCATTATTCTTGGGCTTCCCTGGTGGCTCAGATGGTAAAGAATACACCTGAAATGTGGGAGACCTGGATTTGATCCCTGAGTTGGGAAGATCCCCTGGAGGGGGGGCATGTCAACCCACTCCAGTATTCTTGCCTAGAGAATCCCTATGGACAGAGGAGCCTGGCGGGCTACAGTCTCTGGGGTCACAAAGAGTTGGACATGACTGAGCAACTAAGCACAGCACAGCATGCTCATCTCATCAGAGCTACACCTTAAATAGAATTTATAAATATGTGAACTCATATATATCCTAAGCTCCAATTAAGTACTGTAAAATTAATAGCAAAAACAAGAGATTGAATTTTCATTGCACTGAACTTTGAGCTTCATTTTGGGTTGGGGATATGAGTAGACTCATGCAGATCATTAAACAATTGTGATAAGTGGTATGAAAGACAAGTAGAAGCTGCTATCAGAGTAGTAATGGAGATGTATAAATCAAATCTGAGTGTCATCAAAATTGTCTCTAGGTAAAAGAAATTGAATCCCAGACAACACAAGTGAGCAAGCATTGAGAGGAAGTGATTTGAGGGGAATTGGACAGGATGGGACAGTAACTTGCCCTTGAACCTAAAAGAATTTCAAAGAACTCAATATTTTTGCAGTAAACTAGCAAATGAAAAAAAATATAAAATTTTAGTCACTTCAGTGTACACTTGGTGCATTTATTTTAAGAACACAGGATTTTAAGAAAAAATGCTACATCCCTTAATTATATTTTCAATACCAATTTTACTGCTTTTTGAACAGAGAATTGGAGAGGTATGGGAATAGGATGAGACAAACCAGTTAGAAAACTTTTAAAATAGTTCAACTTTGAGATTAAGATATACACATTTCAATATATAACCAACAAGGATCAACTGCATAGCACAGGGAACTATATTTAATATCTTGCAATAACATATAATGGAAAAGAATTTGAAAAAGAATATCTATATCTGGATAACTTTGAGTATACCTGAAACTAGCACAACATTGTAAATCAACTACATTTCAATAAAAATTTAAAGATACAGTAGTTAAAAGATAGCATATTCAAAAGCAGAGACATTACTTTGCCAACAAAGTTTCGTCTAGTCAAGGCTATGGTTTTCCCTGTGGTCATGTGTGGATGTGAGAGTTGGACTGTGAAGAAGGCTGAGCGCCGAAGAATTAATGCTTTTGAATTGTGCTGTTGGAGAAGACTCTTGAGAGTCCCTTGGACTGCAAGGAGATCCAACCAGTCCATTTTGAATTGGATCAGCCCTGGGATTTCTTTGGAAGGAATGATGCTAAAGCTGAAACTCCAGTACTTTGGCCACCTCATGTGAAGAGTTGACTCATTGAAAAAGACTCTGATGCTGGGAGGGATTGGGGGCAGGAGGAGAAGAGGATGACAGGGGATGAGATGGCTGGATGGCATCACTGACTCGATGGACGTGAGTCTGGGTGAACTCCGGGAGTTGGTGATGGACAGGGAGGCCTAGCGTGCTGCGATTCATGATGTCGCAAAGAGTCGGACACGACTGAGTGACTGAACTGAACTGACTGAATAAGATGAGAAGAAGGAAACATTTACTAGAAATTCACTCAAGTGAGAATAAATGTGGGTGATGGAGAGAGTGGTTTCAAGAATTCTTTCCAGGTTTATGCTGTGAGCACTGGATGGCCATTGCTCATATGAGGAACACTGTGAAAGAAATATTTTTGAAGGGTGGCATTGAGGGTTTGGTTTTTCACTTGTTGTATTTGCATATTTATGAGACATCCAAGTGATAAGATGAGATAGATGTATGTTCTAGAGTTAAGATAATCTGGAAGTAAAATATGTGATCAATCTGCATATTTATGGTATTTAAAGCTAAAATAGTAGCAACTAACCTAAATAGAGGTACAGAATGAGAAGGAAAATGGCCTTATATGGGATCCCAGGTATTGAAAATTTGGCAATTTTTAAAACATCTAAGATAAGGAAAGTTGGCAATAAAGACTTCAAGAAACAGTCCAGATAGATGGGTAAAAAACTAGGACAGTTTCACATCTCTGATATCAGGTATAAAGTATATCCAAAGAGAATGATAAACAATGCTGAATGACACTAAAAAATTCAGATATTTTAAATTACATGATAACTTCCAATGGCCTATTAACATTCATGCCTTATCCCTGCCCCGTCCTGATTTCTTCTTGAACCTTATCCAAATTTCAAAACAAAGTGTATCTTTTTTCCATTTTTTTTGTTGTTTTGGGAAGGGATCTCCATTTTCTAAATCATTTATGCCTCTAGTTGTTGACTCATTAACTCAAAAATACATTACTCTTTTTCCTTAAGAAAAGAAATACATCTGTATTACTATATTTCAAAGATACTTATTTCAATACTTTTTTATTTGTTAACTGTTAAATCATCTAGTCCAATTTCTAGGCCTAATTTACTGGAATCATCCTATAATCTATTTTTGCTTGCTTTCAAAAGCTATTTTGATGCCTCATCCTCATTTCTCACTGATAATTTGACCTTTTTGTATTAAAATCTTATCATTTATACTTCATATAGATTTTGGCCCTAATCTCCTCTATGAATTTTTCCCACTTTTATTCCAAATGTATTTTATCTTTCAAAAATTTGCCAAATCTTTATTCCATTTATATCCACACTTAAGCTCTGCAAATATACACAGAAAATGTATTTAATTTTTTCTGTTGAGTACCTATTATTCCAAAAGTTTGGGGGAAATAACAGACACAGATTTATATGCCCAGTCTTCCTTCTTGAACTAGATTGGATTTTCCAAGCCATTGGATTTGTAATGTGGGCTCTCAAAGTGAGCTTATATACTGATGTTAATAGGAAAGAGCAAGTGAGCTCCTGAAGATGTAGGGGATGGGTATACATGGAAGTGGGTATTGATCAGGAAGGAAGTTATGTGTTTCACAACATAGCCAGAAAGAATTAGGCTTTTCTTTTGAGATTTTCAATCCCTTCACTCCTTAGGAAATTTCAGTTGCCTGGAGATTTGGATATTTCATATATATGTAAGCTTTGGGCATGGTGCAAGTGTAGGTAAATACTGTTAATGCTGCTGCTGCTGCTACTGCTGCTGCTAAGTCGCTTCAGTCGTGTTTGACTCTGTGCGACCCCACAGATGGCAGCCCACCAGGCTCCTCCATCCCTGGGATTCTCCAGGCAAGAACACTGGAGTGGGTTGTCATTTCCTTCTCCAATGCATGAAGGTGAAAGTGAGGTCGCTCAGTCCTGTTCGACTCTGAGCGACCCCATGGACTGCAGCCTACCGGGCTCCTCCATCCATGGGATTTTCCAGGCAAGAGTACTGGAGTGGGGTGCCATTGCCTTCTCCGAAATACTGTTAATAGGCTTCCAAAAAACATGGTTAATGATGATGGGCATTTGTTACCCTTATATTTAAACACAGTGATCCTTATATCCTGCTGTCTTGAAAGACATGATTTGTAACAATTACAAGACCCATAATCTATTGTGAAAATTGGTATTTCCAAATTGAACATCCTCTACAAATAAATTAGATTTTTTCTAAGTAAACTGCCCTAAATTAAAATTAATTTGCCATTTATAAACCAAATTACAAAATATCCCTGAGATCATTTAGCTCCAGCAAGACCTTACATTACACAGGAAAAATCTTCCAGAAACTTTGAAAATCCCTTATGTACTATTCCTCTAAATAATTTATTCAGTTCAGCTCAGTTTAATCACTTTGTTTAATCGCTCAGCCGTGTCTGACTCTTTGAGATTCCATGGACTGCAGCACTCCAGGCTTTTCTGTCCATCACCAACTCCCAGGGCTTGCTCAAACTTATGTCCATCAAGTCGGTGATGCCATCCAACCATCTCATCCTCTGTTGTCCCCTTCTCCTTTTGCCTTCAATCTTTCCCAGCATAAGGGTCTTTTCCAATGAGACAGTTCTTTGCATCAGGTGGCCAAAGTATTGGAGTTTTAGATTCAACATCAGTCCTTCCAATAAATATTCAGGACTGACTTCCTTTAAGATTGACTGGTTTGATCTTGCAGTCCAAAGGACTCTCAAGAGTCTTCTCCAACACTAGTTTAAAAGCATCAATTCTTCAGGGCTCAAGAGCCTTCTTTTTGGCCCAACTTTCTCATCCATACATGACTACTGGAAAAGACCTTTGTTGGCAAAGTAATGTCTCTGCTTTTTAATATGCTGTCTAGGTTGGTCATAGATTTTCTTCTGAGGAGTAACCGTCTTTTAATTTCATGGCTGCAATCACCATCTGCAGTGATTTTGGAGCCCAAAAAATAAAGTCTGTCACTCTTTCCATTGTTTCCCCATCTCATCTATTTGCCATGAAATGATGTGACCAGATGCCACTATCTTGGTTTTTTGAATGCTGAGTTTTAAGCCAGCTTTTTCACTTTCTGCTTGCACTTTCATCAAGAGGCTCTTTAGTTCCTCTTCACTTTCTGCCATAAGGATGGTGTCATGTGCGTATCTGAGGTTATTGATATTTCTCCCAGCAATCTTGATTCCAGCCTGTGCTTCATCCAGTCTGGCATTTTGCATGACGTACCCTGCATATAAGTTAAATAAGCAGGGTGGCATATACAGCCTTGACATACTCCTTTCCCAATTTGGAACAAGTCTGTTTTTCCATGTCCGGTTCTAACTGTTGTTTCTTGACCTGCATGCAGATTTCTCAGGAGGCAGGTAAGGTGGTCTGGTACTGCCATTTCTTGAATAATTTTCCACATTTTGTAAATAATTTTATACATCATTTATAAAAAAGCTAAATAAGACATATACTGTCACTGCTCCCTAAGGCACACTGGTGTTTACACTTCTTTATTTAGAAAAGTGCCTATTTATTCCCAACCTATCCTCTTGCCTCTAAACTAGTTTTGTATCCATGACAAAACAGTTCCCTGGATCTCAGGGTTTTTTTTAATTTTATTACATTTTGGTACATAATATTATCAATGATTTTTTTAAATCTCAGTAGTTATGTCCACTGAATACATTTTATTGACATGGTTTCATGACTTTTTTGCTCCCCTTAAAAGATTTCATGACATACCTTTTATGATTTACTTACATACCTTTTTATGAGACCCTGGAACTAATGCACTGATATTTTGTCTGCTAATATTCATTGAGATCTTCCTTTATTACATAATCTATTAATTTTCTTGGAATGCTATTGGACTTTATTGTCAAATTCAGAGTATCTTATTCCAAAGCTCTTTGAATAAGAACATTACCTTAATCATCCATAGTGATTTGCAGATTATAGGAAAACATCTTCCTTCTAATGTGTACCAACCAAATGTTTATTTTAAGGACTAATTTTTTTCTTACTTCTTACTCAGAGCTGGACATGTACAAAATGCTTACAATATTATTTTACTGAATATTCAATATCTTTCATAGGTCCCATGCAAGGTATTTTCTTTTTTGCCTATCCTGAAAGCAGGAAAACCCCATCAAGAATTGATGGAGACAAAAAAAGGGGGGGCTATTTGGCATATCCTTAGCCTCCTAGTCACTATTCAACTCACATGGGTGGCATGTCAGATATCAGCAGAAATGTAGTCAGTCTCACAATATCAAACACAAGCATAAATTTTGTATTATAATGCGTATTGCAAACCTACAGAGTAAGCAAAAAACAGTGGCACACAATTCACTTCACACAATGTCCTTGATTCTCAAAAACAAAGCTAAAGTATTTTTATCATGCACTTAAAAGAAACAGAATAAAGGACACCTGCATTTGGATGTTTGTTATACTCTTTTCTTCATATCTACATCTGAGAGAGGCAGGTTCATATACATAGTTCCTGGGTCAACTTCCATTGTTTTCACTGGTTGACTACATCTATAGCTATATGTTTATTTATCTAACTATTTCTTATTCCTGACCTTCACTTTATCTGATACTCTGCAAAAGGGATTACACAACATGGCTTCAGTTCAGTTCAGTTCAGTCGCTCAGTCCTGTCCGACTCTTCACGACCCCATGAATCACAGCACGCCAGGCCTCCCTGTCCATCACCAACTCCAGGAGTTCACCCAGACTCACGTCCATAGAGTCAGTGATGCCATCCAGCCATCTCATCCTCTGTCGTCCCGTTCTCCTCCTGCCCCCAATCCCTCCCAGCATCAGAGTCTTTTCCAATGAGTCAACTCTTCGCATCAGGTGGCCAAAGTACTGGAGTTTCAGCTTCAGCATCATTCCCTCCAAAGAAATCCCAGGGCTGATCTCCTTCAGAATGAACTGGTTGGATCTCCTTGCAGTCCAAGGGACTCTCAAGAGTCTTCTCCAACACCACAGTTCAAAAGCATCAGTTCTTCAGCATTCAGCCTTCTTCACAGTCCAACTCTCACATCCATACATGACCACAGGAAAAACCATGGCCTTGACTAGACAAACCTTTATTGGCAAAGTAATGTCTCTGCTTTTGAATATGCTATCTAGGTTGGTCATAACTTTTCTTCCAAGGAGTAAGCGTCTTTTAATTTCATGGCTGCAGTCACCATCTGAAGTGATTTTGGAGACCCCAAAAATTAAGTCTGATACTGTTTCCACTGTTTCCCCATCTATTTCCCATGAAGTGATGGGACCGGATGCCATGATCTTCGTTTTCTGAATGTTGAGCTTTAAGCCAACTTTTTCACTCTTCTCTTTCACTTTCATCAAGAGGCTTTTTAGTTCTTCTTCACTTTCTGCCATAAGGGTGGTGTCATCTGCATATCTGAGGTTATTGATATTTCTCCCGGCAATCTTGATTCCAGCTTGTGCTTCTTCCAGCCCAGCATGTCTCATGATGTACTCTGCACATAAGTTAAATAAGCAGGGTGACAATATACAGCCTTGACCGTACTCCTTTTCCTATTTGGAACCAGTCTGTTGTTCCATGTCCAGTTCTAACTGTTGCTTCCTGACCTGCATACAGATTTCTCAAGAGGCAGGTCAGGTGGTCTGGTATTCCCATCTCTTTCAGAATTATCTACAGTTTATTGTGATCCACACAGTCAAAGGCTTTGGCGTAGTCAATAAAGCAGAAATAGATGTTTTTCTGGAACTCCCTTTATTTTTCCATGATCCAGCGGATGTTGGCAACTGGATCTCTGGTTCCTCTGCCTTTTCTAAAACAAGCTTGAACATCAGGAAGTTCACGGTTCACATATTGCTGATAAATCATTTTGGTTTCTTACTCCTCTAGCTTTCCCCACAAGCTCTGTCTTGCTTAAATCACACTGCCATAGGAACTGCTACACCACCACCTCTCCCACCTTCTTCCTGACCCCCCAAATTTTCTGGAATGGTAATTCACTTATAAAAAATGAAATAGGATAAAAACATCTGGCCATTTAAAAATTAATAGAATCCAGTAGGGTGACCCTAAGAGTCTGGGTCTTCACTAGAGGATGGGTGAAGAGGTTGCTTTCCATCAGCTCTGCAGTGTAGGTTACTCAGATGACAGCAAACAAGTCAGTAACAATCACCATTATGGAATGGCACTTCAAGCTCATGAATCTTCCAAACCAGTGGTTCCCAACCTTTCTGGCACCAGGGACCAGTTCCATGGAAGACAATCTTTTCACAGACCGGAAGTAGGGGATCATTTCAGAATGATTCAAGCACATTACATTTATTGCACACTTTATTTCTATTAGTATTACATCAGCTCCACCTCAGAGCATCAGGCTTGAGGACCCCTGTTCTAAACAATAAAAATCCTTCCCAGATTTTGGTTGCAGTTTAGCTTCAAACAGAGAATCATTGTTAAAGGTTACCGTATGCTTTTACGTCTTCTTCAGTATTTAAGGATATTTTGGGATGCTGAGAAATGATATTCAAGCAGAAAATTGAGTGGGTGATTTTTGACATAGAACTTGGATGACACCTAAAATGTCAACCAGGCAGAGACGCAAGAAAAGTGAGAACATTTCAGGCAAAAAAAAAAAAAAGACACTGTGAGCAGAGGAGGAAAAAAACCAAGTAGTATTAGGAAGACTAAAAGAATGTCTGACTGCAGTGTAACTATATATGGGAGACAAACGGAAAATAAGGATAAAAACATTGCTGCCATGTCACAATGTATATTATAGAGATTGTGTGTGTCTGTGTGTGTGTGAGTAATAAGAAGCCATTAAAGACTTAGGGAACAAGTGTCATGATCAGAGATGGGCTTTTGAAATCCAAATCTGACAACTGTCTTATGATGACTGGGCTAGGTAGAGGCTGGAAACAGTTCATATGGTAAAATATTGGGGTTGCTAAAAGGCTATGAGGTATAAAAAAGGATAATGTTTTGGAGAAAAAACATAGTCAATTGATACTTTATTTCCCATAGATCTTTTTGCCCTGTGAGTTTTCACCTATTGAATAAATGCCATGCACTGCTTCAGAGGGCAGACAGGTACTGCCTAGTTAGAACGAAGGAATCACTGCTCAACTCTGTGTTTCAAACAGAAATAAATTTCTGATCCAGTTTAGATTTATTAGTGCTTTTGTTCATTTTCTCTGGGAATTGATTGGGCAGTTAGTCTGCAAAACATATTTTAGGTTTATATGCTCATCAGATTTTCTAAGGGTTTGTGTCTACCAGACATACTTTAGCAATTGTAACCCCATGTATCTTTTCAAGAAGGCTGTGATATTTCTCTTGTTTTTCTACTCCAAATCTGACATTTTCTTTTAAAGGAAGTTTGTATTGGCTCACTCTTACCTTGTTATTCAGAAACAGAGCTTCTGAGAGCTCTGCTCCCCAGAGAGCAATAGATCAATGTGGAAGCTCACATTTGTTTGAATGTATGTCAGGTAATCATACTACAGCCTCCAACTATTGACTGAGCAAAGAGAAAGCAAAATATCCTGATATTTTCCATTGGAATCACACATCCTCAGGATATTTTTGCAATACAATGAAAGTGTGTGTCTTTCACTTGTTTTCAAAAATCAACTTGTTAATCTATGACCCGTAAAAATGAATCATGGTTTGGATGGTCATTGTGCTTGTTAGGCTTTCTTTAGCATTTGCTGCTTTATTTCTATGTTGTAATTTTCCCACAAGATGTTGCTCATCTCTATGCTGCCAGCTTCTCTAAATATGCTTTACTTAAATATTTTGATATATACTAACACTACTGTGTTCATGTTTACATATACCCAAAATGGAAAACTAAAGATGACTAATAATAGACTATACAAAACAGAGCAGAATTAATAAAACATGAGATTTTGTACTCTTTTGGATTCCCAAGGCCAAGTTTAAAGGCTCAATTATCAGCCTGTTGATTTTTCTTTGATATGAGATAATCATTAATAATATTTAACTAATACTTGACTAATGCCTTGTAACTTTTTAAAACACTTTCATATGCACTGTTGTATCCTCATGATAGCCCTTTGTAGTATATTCTGTTTGTTTTCCCCTCCACTTATTGAAACCCCAGTGAGATTAGGTTACTTTTCCCTGTTTATAATTAAAAATGAGGGACTGGAACATTTCCTTCTCTCTCTAGCTGTGTGTGAACTCGTTCCCTGAGAGGCAACATCAGGTTGCATCTGGACCTCAGAGTATCTCATCCTTGACCTTCCCACACCTTTCTCCCATCAGCTGCCTCACAATCACATCTCCTGGTCACACAGGGGCTGGTCAGGTGGGTAGCCAGAAAGAAGAAACATCTCCTTGCACATTTAAAAAAAAATCACAGGGAATCAGGAACATCATCTTCATGCACAGCATCCTGTCTGCTTATTTGTTACAGGAGTGAAAGCATCTCTTCAGCTTTTATGCAAAATGAAAGGATCATTATGAACACCAATTTAAATTAGAGTAGGCAGAGTAAATCTGCAAAAGACCAAAAAAAAATTAATCACCTGTGGCAACTGTCATTTGAAGTTATCCTTCCCTCATTCCACTCCAGCTCATCCACATGAACACAAAGAGAGATCATTTTGTTTACTGGTATCAAACTGCAGAAATTGGCTTGCCTTAGGCATCTCTCTAGCCCGGACTCCAAGCCGCCACAAATATCAATTTGGAATGCAGCTTCAGCACTGGTGGAAAAGCTGTCACCGGCAAGTCTAAAATACTGAGAGTGCTGAGCTACTGACATTGCTAAAGATGATCATGAAGACATTTATCCAGCCTCTCCTGCCCCCTCGTTGCCCAGCCCTTCAGAAGCTTATGTCAAGTGTGACAAGCTAGGTGATGAATGGGTAGGAAGTTGACAGGTGACGACAGGCGGCTGAGTAAGTGAAATTCTTCATCGTTAATTCTTGTGGTTTTACCTTTCTGACACAATGAACTGATATTAGAATGTGTGACTAAATAAACCACATTGAGAAAAGTCATTCACTAAAACACAGAGTCCAAGATGGGAAGCCATGCTCGCATTTCTGTCAAGCTTCTGGATTTTTGAGATAGGCTCCATAATCAAGTGTGCGTTATTTAGAGTTAAGTGAGATGATTAGCTATGCTGTTTTTCTTGGGAACATATATCCGGAGAACTTCACTTAAAATCATGAGTCAGAAAAATCCCTTTTCTCATAAATCTCTTCCAGACTAAAACAGAAGTGAGCTCATTGGAATTTTGATTCATGAGTAAAAGAGAAGGGTTTCATGGTGAGTGCTTTATTCTATTGATGCCCATGAAATGTGGGTGACTGCCTGACACATCCTAGTTCAAAGCAGTTAAAAATAATTTTAACTTTGTTTTGTTTCAAGAGGCTTAAGAGTTATTGGATTAAAAGAAATTGTACCAAAACAAGTAATTTTTTTAAACACAAGCCACTAAACAGCCTAGAGACAATGAACTTTAAGGCCCTAAGCAGGTCATTTAGTATAGAGCGGTGCCTTCTCTGGAGGTGCTTTCTTCTTATACATACACTGAGAAACAGATGCTATTATTAGCTCCTGAATTTCCTTAGAGGTCTTTATATATTTGCAGTTAGCAACTAATGGCAATGCATTTTTTGCCTTTACCTCTAGATCACAATCAGGATCATTGCAGACACAGGAAATGATAAGGTTGCAACCCCACTCTTTAAAGTGGGGAGGAAAATTTCATGATTCAAGTTCAAGAATATGAACTCCTATTCTTGGTAATATTTCATAGTCTTTTGAGACCCTAAGGAAAGTATATTTTTAAAGTTAGTAATAATGGAGTGGTGAGTAGAAGAAATTCCTATTGTTTTTTCTCCTTTTTAAACACAGGTTTATGATTGCAGGTATTTTTTATTTGAATATTTCCATTCTATTTGAAATGTATTTTTTCATTATTAATAGCGCCCTAGGAAAATCCACGTTTAACTCTTCTCTTTTTTCCTGATATGACACAGTGACTTAGTCACGTGCTGATTCTTTTTGCTCTAGGATATTTTACTTTTCTGTAATGTCTTAAATGTTTTACTACATTAATATTTATCAGCTCTCTACATTATATTCTCTTTTGTTACTATTTAAAATAAAATAATCTATCAAAGTAAATGGGTATAAGATCATTTCACAAGAATCTACTGCATTTTTATATACCATGACCAGTGAATTAGGAAATATCAGTTTTTGAAAGTATCATGTATTGACAAAAGTATCAACAATAAAAAATAAAGTAACTAGGAATAAATCTAACCAAAAATGTACAATCCTATATGCAGAAAAGCATAAACTCTCATTGGAAGTTTCTAAAGGGGGCCTAAATAGCTGGAGTGATATACTGTTTATGGATGGGAAGATTCAAATCACAAAGATGTCTCTTCTCCCCACCCTGAATTGTAGATTCCATGTAGTTCTGACCAAAACTCTAACAGGTATAAACAATAAACTTGACACATTAGTTCAAAAATTTATGAAACAATGGCTAAGAATAGCCTCAAAACTTCAAAAGAAATTTCTAAAGAAGTAAACTATTCAGGGCAATTGCCCTCACAAACACTATGCCTTATTATAAATCTATAGCAATGAAGACGAGGCAAGAACAACCCAAAATAGAATGCCCAAAATAAGCCCATGTATTTATAGAGACTTACTGGATATCAGAGATGGCATTGCAGCTCAGGTGGAACAAGATAAGACTTTCAACATGTAGAGCTAGGACAACTGGCTACCCATATGAGAAAGAAGTCAGATCCCTGCCTTATACCATATATAAAACACCTGTTTCTTAGACTGTCTCCGCCTGCGCTGCCGCCACCTCTGCCGCTGCTTAGGGCCCGGTTCCGCTCCTCCTCCTTCTCCGCCTTCTTTCCTGAGCGCTGCCCGGCCGGCCGCCATGGCGAACGTGGCCGACACGAAACTGTACGACATCCTGGGCGTCCCGCCTGGAGCCAGCGAGAACGAGCTGAAGAAGGCATACAGAAAGTTAGCCAAAGAATACCATCCTGATAAGAATCCAAATGCTGGTGACAAATTCAAAGAAATAAGCTTTGCATATGAAGTACTATCAAATCCTGAGAAGCGCGAACTATATGACAGATATGGAGAACAAGGTCTTCGGGAGGGTAGCGGTGGAGGTGGTGGCATGAAAAAAAAAGAAAAAAAAAAAAAAACAACACCTGTTTCTTATTAAAGAATGAGCTGTGGAAGCCAAAGTTTTACAAAATTAAGAGCAAAAAAGAAGCTGTGTTTATACTCTGAGGGAATACATTCTTAAAATTAAGGACTTCTGTTCTCAAAAGATCATGAAAAATAAAGTCAAAAATTGGCAGATGATATGGGTAACATATAAACAATAGAAGATCTGATTCAGGAACCACAAGGAGCCACCACTGCTCAACAAAAAGACAAACATCCCAATAGGAGAGTGGGCAACAAACTTAAATAGACATTTTGCAGAAAACACATAAGGTACATTAAAAAAAAAAGAAACAAAACGGAAAAGATACTAAGCCATAATGTCTAGTAGAAGAATGTAAATTAAAACCACAACTTAATTTTAACAGATCTTCATTTAGATTGGCAAATATTAAGAAGTATGATAATACCAAGTTGTTGAGGATGTGGTGTGAATATAAACTGAACAACCATTTTGACATTATCTCATAAATCTGAACATTTGCATATCCTGATTCAGCAATTCCACATTCATGTACATATCCTCAGATTTCAACTCATTACACCAGGAAGTATGCAAAAATATATTCACTGTAGCAATTTCCATAATACCAAAAAGGAAAAACTGTCTAAATGTCCTTCTATAAGATAACGGATAAACAAATCCTGTCATATTCACCAAATGAGCTATTACAGAGAAGTCACAATAAACTGTACCCCTGTAAAATAATGCAAATGAAATTTGGATACATAGTGATGAATGAAAAAGGCATTCACAAATTAAAAACATACGATGCACTTTTATGAACATCCAAAGCAAGCATGACTAAATAATATCTTTGTGCATATATATATGCACATGCAGGAGAACATCATGCAACAGGAAAAAGACAAATGTGAAGTTGAGGATGGTAGATGCCTTTGGTGGGGAATCAAGGGGGTGAGATGTTATGGTAAGGAGCACATAGGTAGCTGTAACAGTATTGGTCATGTTCAACATTTTTGGTCTGTGGATAGGTTCATTTTAGGATTGCATCATCTTTGGTATGTACATAATTTGCATAGTTTTTAAATGGGGGGAGAAAAGAACAAAGGGGGAGAGAAATCCGACTAAAGACCATGACAATATTTCTAACTTGGAAATATTAAGTGTTTGGTTCCAGACCATTGCAGTAAAAGTGGATATTGCCAAGTCTCACAAATTTTGGGCTTCCCAATGCATACAAACATTATTTTTGCATTATACTGTAGTCCATTAAGTATGCAATAGCATTGTGTCTAAACAAAGTGTACATACCTTGACTTAAAAATGTTTTACTGTTAAGAAATGTCTACCATCATCGGAGCCTTCAGTGAGTTGTAATCTTTTTGCTGGAGGAGAGTCTGGGATGGATATTGATGACTGCTGCTGATGAGGTTGGTGGTTGCTAAAGGCTGGAGTTAGTGTGGCAATTTCTTTTTTTTAAGTTTTTTTTTTTTATTTTTAAACTTTACAAATTGTATTAATTTTGCCAAATATCAAAATGAATCCACCACAGGTATACATGTGTTCCCCATCCTGAACCCTCCTCCCTCCTCCCTCCCCATACCATCCCTCTGGGTCGTCCCAGTGCACCAGCCCCAAGCATCCAGTATCGTGCATTGAACCTGGACTAGCAACTCGTTTCATACATGATATTATACATGTTTCAATGCCATTCTCCCAAATCTTCCCACCCTCTCCCTCTGCAACAGAGTCCATAAGACTGTTCTATACATCAGTGTCTCTTTTGCTGTCTCATACACAGGGTTATTGTTACCGTCTTTCTAAATTCCATATATATGCGTTAGTATACTGTATTGGTGTTTTTCTTTCTGGCTTACTTCACTCTGTATAATAGGCTCCAGTTTCATCCACCTCATTAGAACTGATTCAAATGTATTCTTTTTAATGGCTGAGTAATACTCCATTGTGTATATGTACCACTGCTTTCTTATCCATTCATCTGCTGATGGACATCTAGGTTGCTTCCATGTCCTGGCTATTATAAACAGTGCTGCGATGAACATCGGGGTACACGTGTCTCTTTCCCTTCTGGTTTCCTCAGTGTGTATGCCTCTCTTTCCCTTCTGGTTTCCTCAGTGTGTATGCCCAGCAGTGGGATTGCTGGATCATAAGGCAGTTCTATTTCCAGTTTAAAGCAAAAATAAACAAATGGGACCTAATTAAACTTAAAAGCTTCTGCACATCAAAGGAAACTATTAGCAAGGTGAAAAGGCAGCCTTCAGAATGGGAGAAAACAATAGCAAATGAAGCAACTGACAAACAACTAATCTCAAAAATATACAAGCAACTCCTACAGCTCAACTCCAGAAAAATAAATGGCAATTTCTTAAGATGAGACAGCAATGAAGTTTGCCATATCAATTGACTCTTCCTTTCATGAACAATTTCTCTGTAGAATGCAATGTTGTTTGACAGCTTTTTACCTGCAGTAGAACTTCTTTCAAAACTTCTTTTAAAATCAATCCTCTCAAATCCTGCTGCTGCTTTATGAATTAAGCTTATGTAATATTCCAAGTCCTTTGCGGTCATTTCTACAAACTTCATAGCACCTTCACCAGTAGATTCTGTCTCAAGAAACCATGTTCTTTGCTCATCCGTAAGAAGCAACTACTTATCTGTTTAATTTTTATCATGTGATTGCAGCAATTCAGTCACATCTTCAGGCTCCACTTCTAATTCTAGTTCTCTTGCTATTTCCACCACATCTGCAGTTACTTTCTCCAAGTCATCTATGAGGGTTGGAATCAACTTTTTCCAAACTCCTGTTCATGTTGCTTTGGACCTCTTCTCATGAATCATGGTTGTTCTTAATGGCATCTAAAATGGTGAATCCTTTTCAGAGGTTTTCAGTAAACTTTACCCAAATACATCTGAGGAATCACTATTTATGGCAGCTATAGCCTTTTGAAATGCATTTCTTAATAATATGACTTGAGAGTTGAAATTCTCCATGATCCATGGGCTACAGAATGAACACTGTGTTAGAAGGCATGAAAACAACATTAATCTCATTGTAAATCTCCATTAGAGCTCTTGGCTGACCAGGTGAATTGTCAATAAGCAGTAATATTTTGAAAGGAATCTTTCTTCTGAGTGGTAGGTCTCACCAGTGGGCCTAAAATTTTCAGTAAACCATGTTGTAAACAGATGTGCTGTCATCCAGATTTTGTGGTTCCATTTACAGAGCACAGGCAGAGTAGATTTTGCATAGTTCTTAAGAGCTCCGCTATTTCAAAATGATAAATGATCATTGGCTTAAACTTCAAGTCACCAGCTGTATTTGTCGCTAACAATAGATAAGCCTGTCATTTGAAGCTTTGAAGCCAAGCCTTAGCTTCTCCTCTCTAGCTATGAAAGTCCTAGATGGCATCTTTTTCCAATATAAGGCTGTTTCATCAACACTGAAAATCTGTTGTGTTGTGTAGCCACTTACCTTAATCATCCTAAGCAGATCTGGGTAACTTGCTTTGGGTTCTGCATTAGCATTTGCTGCTTCAACTTCCACTTTTACATTATGGAGATGGCTTCTTTCCTTAAATCTCATAAACCAATCTCTGTTAGCATCAAACTTTTCTTCTGCAGCTTCTGTACCTCTCTCAGCCTTCACAGAGAGTTAAAGAGAGTCAGAGCCTTGCTATGGATTAGGTTTTGGCTTAAGGAAATGTTGTGGTTGGTTTGATCTTCTACCCAGACCACCAAAACTTTCTCCATATCAGCAGTAAGGCTACTTTGCTTCCTCATGTTCACTGGAGTAGAACTTTTAATTTCCTGTAAGAAATTCTCCTTTCATTCACAACTTGGCTAACTGTTTGGTACCAGAGGCCTAGCTTTGGGCCTATCTCAGCTTTTGACATGCCTTCCTCACTCAGTTCAGTTCAGTTCAGTCACTCAGTCATGTCCAACTTTTTGCGACCCCATAAACCACAGCACACCAGGCCTCCCTGTCCATCACCAACTCCTGGAGTCCACCCAATTCTATGTCCATTGAGTCGGTGATGCCATCCAACCATCTCATCCTCTGTCGTCCTCTTCTCCTACCCTCAATCTTTCCCAGCATCAGTTTTTTCAAATGAGTCAGCTCTCTGCATTAGGTGGCCAAAGTACTGGAGTTTCAGCTTCAACATCAGTCCTTCCAATGAACACCCAGGACTGATTTCCTTTAGGATGGACTGGTTGGATCTCCTTGCAGTCCAAGGGACTCTCAAGAGTTCCTTGTCCCACAGTTCAAAAGCATCAATTCTTCTGCACTCAGCTTTCTTTATAGTCCAACTCTCACATTCATACATTACCACTGAAAAAACCATAGCCTTGACTAGACAGACCTTTGTTGACAGAGTAATGTCTCTGCTTTTTAATATGCTATCTAGGTTGATCAAAACTTTCCTTCCAAGGAAAGTTTTTAATTTCATGGCTGCCATCACCATCTGCAGTGATTTTGGAGCCCAGAAAAATAAAGTCAGCCACTGTTTCCACTGTTTCCCCATCTATTTCCCATGAAGTGATGGGACCAGATGCCATGATCTTAGTTTTCTGAATATTGAGCTTTAAGCCAACTTTTTCACCCTCCTCTTTCCCTTTCATCAAGAGGCTCTGTAGTTCTTCACTTTGCTTAATCATTTCTAGCTTTTGGTTTAAAGCAAGAAATGTGTGACTCTTCCTTTCACTTGAACACTTAAAGGCCATTTTAAAGCTATTAATTGGCCTAATAGTTGTGTCTTAGGGGATAGGAAGGCCAGAGGAGAGGTGCAGAGACAGGAAACACACATTGGTGGAGCAGTCAGAACACACACAACATTTATCAGTTAAGTTCCCTGTCTTACCTGGGAGTGTCTGTTGGCACCCAAAACAATTACAAGTGCAACATCAAAGACCATGAATCACAGGTTATTGTAAAAAACAATAACAAAAATTGGAATACTGCGAGAATTATCAAAATGTGACATTCAGACATGAAGTGAGCAAATGCTGTTGCCAAAATGTTGCTGATAGACTTGCTCCATGCAGGCTTGCCACAAGCCTTCAATTTGTTAAAAAAACAAAAACAAAAAACAGTATCTGCAACGTATAGTAAAGTGCAGCAAAAGTATGCCAGTACTATTACTGAGTTGTCTGCCTTCCTTGTATTGTCTCAGTCTTTGTTTCCTGCACCTGGGGGCTCTGCTGTTGGGACAGGGGCTTCTGTCCAAATCTCCCCAGAGTAAGGGAGCTCTTCAGAAATCATAAGAAGAAAGACCTTAAAGGCCACCTCAAATGACGGCTCCCACTCCTCCCGGGTGGGTCAGCTCATATCCATGAGGCTCCAGGTCTCTGTGCACAGTACACCAGGTCTCCCCAGGCAGATACCAAGGTGAGGCAGCACACACAGGGCAGTGAAGGTCCAGCCGGACAAGACCCCAGAACACGCATTCCAGGGTGAGGCGGGGACCTGGTGACCACCATTCTCCAGCCCTGGGCTGCACAGGGCCTGCTGGGACCTACATTATGTTTTCTATTTAAGGGCTCCTGTGATGTTTCTCCTTGAAAAGTAGAATTTGAAATAACTTTGACTCTTATGAATGTACATTCTTTTTTAATTTAAAACTTTTGAAACAGTTTTCTGTTTTTGTCTTTTTGAACCATCTTCTTCAGCAAACTATATTTTGTAGCATACATAGTCCAATAACTAATATATTATAGTATTTGTTATGATGCTGAGACATTTTTACATACCTTTACAAGCCAAATCCTTTGTACTTGCTGGGGTTTTGTTTCTACTTATTTTTTAATCATCTAAAACTGCCGGGGTCCAGCCCTGGTGGATCCAAGGAAATTCCAAGGAGAGACGGCGTCGGTGAGTACACTGGCTTTAATTAAATATTAATTAGAGATATAAAGAGAAATAGAATGAGGATAGCTCAGCAGGAAAATTCAGTGGAGAAAAGAGGCAGAGTAGCTTGGTTTATGCAGAAAACCAATAAAACTTCAAGCCAAGAAGTTTGCACCACTTACGTAGGCTGTAGGCATCTTCCCATTCTCCCAAAGGAGAGGAGACACTGAGGCCTCCCCAGTCGGATCTTAGAAGCCCAGGCAAAATTAGTAAGCTTGGCAGGCCTCCGCGCTCCAGATGGAAACTCAGCCAGAGGTTGAGAGAAAGAATGACATGAGGAGACCAGTCTTTCGAGGAATTGATCCCATTCTTTATTTTCCAGGGTCTGTTTTTATACACTGAGATGTTATACAAAAGTCACGCGGGGTCAGCAGTGCTGACTTTTATTAAAGTCAGGTGCTTTATACAAATGTATATGAAGGTCTTAGGGGTGTTACATCATCTTCTGGCCAGGGGGCCTGTTAACAATTCATGACCCTCTCCTTGTGACAGTGGTCAGTCAACCAGAACACTTATTCCTCCAGGGGTGATTATTCTTAAAACAGATGCCACCTTCCGAAGGTACCAGATAAAGTTACATTCCTATAGGGTGAGGGTGTAGTGAGTTTTAATTAAGGAAAGAATTTGCTTAGCCTAAGGTCTAACGTGATTAAAATCAAAGGTTAATACTTATTTCTTCTATATATTCATTAATCTGTATAAGGGCAGGGGATGTGGAGACTTAGCAGCAAACACTGGATCAACAAATGAAAAACCCTTCACCAATACAATTTCTAATCAGCCCACTATAGTACACTAAAAATTTCCTAACTTCTTAAAAGAATCTGTTTCTAGAAAGTTTAGAGCATCTCATGCCTCTCACGGTTGGGAGAGGCTGTGAACAATCACATGTGGCCGGACAAGCCTGTCGGGCAGGCTAGAGAACCTTCAGAGGAGTTTGTAGGTTGAAACACTTCTGTCAAGCCCAGGAATTATCATTAACTTGAGCTCTAAGTTAACTCTTTTTCAGAGAGAGGTGGTGGGGGACAGCCCCCCATAAAGTCAGAGGTGTAGGTGAGAGCACAAAGTAGTAAAGTAGGCAGACTCTGGTTTTGGGGGTAGATGCTCGAGAATTTCCAGGGGGACTCCTGAGGCTCCATCCCGCCTTTGTGTATGTCGAGCCTTCTTCCTCATGACCTTTGCCATGGGCGGAGTTCCTCATGCTGGCTCCCAGCATAAAACTACTTCCTATGTTGCAATTTTCAATTTATTTCCAATTTTTTATTGTCCTACTGTTGAGGTAAAATTCCTGTTCTATCCATTTTAAATGAGAAGAAATAGATTTGAAGCGCTACTCACATTTTATACTTTCTTGAGTTGTGGAAATATTGTATGTTTCTCTTTATTCAATAAATCCTTTATCCTGATTTCATACACAAGTTCTACATCTTACAGTTTAGTAAAGAAAATTAATGGCTCAAAACCTCAAGTTCCTCATCTAGTAAATGACATTAATTATCTATAGAGTTTCTGTAAGTCTTAAATCAGATAATACATACTCAGTACTTAAGAAATGTCACAGTGAGCTTACTTAATGTCAAAAAGAACACTTACTCCTTTTATTCCAGACTCTAAGGATGCTTTACAGACAAGAAGTATGCCTTCTCTCCGTTTACTTTAAAAAAGTTTGGAAATAATTTTGGGACATCCTGCATAGGTTTGGTAATACTAAGAAAGATCAGGCATTCTCTGCTCTCAGGGAAATCTCAAACTACAAAAAAAAAAAAAAAAGAGAATATACATTCTAACAAATAATAATTCCATATGATGTGTACTTGATTAAAATATGTAGCACAAAGAGGAGTAGAGGAGAATAAGAGGTTCATCACTCTTGGGGGAGAGGGAAATTGGGAATAATATAAGCCACTTAGGATGAGCAAATTGAGAAGAATGAACATAGGTTTCCCAGCTCTCAAGAGGTGGAGAGGGGTAGAAAATTCCAGGTAAAGAAGCATCATGTGGAAAGTATATATATAAAACCATAGAGCATAAAGATTTTCATATGATATAGAGTATTATAATATTACAATAAAACTGTAGGACTAGAAAGTAACTCAGCTGGTAAAGAATCCACCTGTAATTCAGGAGACCCCAGTTCAATTCCTGTATTGAGAAGATGCCCTGGAGAAGGGATAGGCTACCCACTCTAGTATTCCTGGGCTTCCCTGGTGGCTCAACTGGTAAAGAATCTGCCTGCAATGTGGAAGACCTGGGTTTTATCCCTGGGTTGGGAAGATCCCCTGGAGGACGCATGGCAACCCACTCCAGTATTCTTGCCTGGAGAATCCCCAAGGACAGAGAAGCCTAGCAGACTACATTTCATGTGGTCACAAAGAGTCAGACACAACTGAGAGTCTCAGCACAGCACAGCATAGATAAATATATGTAATCAAATACTTTTAGGATAGACGTGTCCAGATATGTGTATTTTTTATTTTATCAAAAATTTAGGTTGTATAGATTTCAAATATTAATAAAGCCATTTCATTTCTTTGCCATGCATTTTTATTTATGTAAGCCTTTTTGTGAAATTGAAAGTGGCATAAAGATATACACACTGACAGTAAAAAATATAAAACTGTACAGAAGAGTATAAAGTATAAAATTAAGGTCACCTTTCACCATTGTAGCTCCACTCCAAAATATTAATCTGTTAGGAATTTTTCATGCAGCCTCCTAGAGCTATTCAATGAATATGAATGTTTGTATTAGAATTCACCCACTAGCAGTTAGAAGCAAATCATTTTTGGTTTTGTTTGGGTAATATGGTACTTTAAAATTTTAAAAACTAAATTTGAATTCATTTAAGTGTGAAATTCATCCTCCCTCTTACCACTGCTTCCAAATTTTTTTACTTAGCTACAACAGATATTGATAACACTTGCCTGGTCTTTGAGGGACAGCAGTTGAATTTTGACCTCTGAGGCAAACATGTAAGATTAGAGTTTGAATGTGTGTGTATGTGTGTGTGTGTATGTGTTTTATGTATAAACCATGTTATACTTGCTATATTCCACCTTGCTGTTTTTCTTAATAAGTTTGTAAAGAAAAGTTTTCATATCAGTACTTAAGAATTTGAGCATAAGAATTTACCTTATGTTTTTAAAATAATTGTATGGTATCCTATTTTAAGAATATATCATCATCTATTATTTGTCATTATCCCTAAATAACAAACATTATTTTCTTTTTCCTTATTATTATAACAATGTTGGAAGCAAGATTCTGTACAAATACATTCAGGCATTCATGTGAAAGCATCTGTAGATAAATGCATAGAAATAGATTTAATTGGAGCTTGGTGACATTAACAATTTGTCTCTTTGATGTATTTTAACTTATGGTAAAGAGAAGCATGAAGGTAAATGGAAATCAAGAGAAAGGATTATTAATGAAAGGGAAATGTCTCGACCTCACAAGGCCAGTGTTCTTGGGCAAATATAGATCAAAATACAAGCTGAGATTTTAAGTCAAATAAATATCTTCTTCTAGTTCATTACTGTCCAGATCCCAATACCACCTGATGACAGATTGTGGTCTTGCCAACTTGGATATGAATCCAGCTAAATGCATTTTGGATGGCAAGTCCATTACATATGCCCCATCTTCCTTTTGTCTCTGAGCCTAGGAGATGACCACAACTCAGAGAAGATGGGGCAAACAAACAGAGAGTGTCAGGCCACTTGGGCCCAGTGGAGTTTGCTGGCTACTTCTGAAGCAAAATAGCTCTCCCAACCAATAAAGAGGTGATGTGCCTCTTTTTACTTTGGGAGTTGACAATAAACTGTTTTCTAAAAGTTTGTAGCGATTTAGGGTTAACCAAAACCTCTCAGCAGTATTTGATATTAATTCGCATTTACCCATCTGACAAGATAATGAGATTTCCCTAATTGTTCAAAAATGTTTAAATGTTAAATATGAATAAACTCTGAGCAAGCTCCGGGAGTTGCTGATGGACAGGGACGCCTGGCGTGCTGCAGGCCATGGGGTCTCAAAGAGTCAGACACGACTGAGCGACTGAACTGAGCTGATGAATAAAGTTGAGATTCCTTTTCTGTATTTCTTTTCTGACCGTCTATATTTTTACCTCTACCTTTTATATACATAAATTATACACTTCAAGGGAGTTAATAATAACATTTACCAAAGCAAATATAGCTATTATTTATTGAACACTTACTCCATGCTGGGGGCTACAATAAATCTTTTGCTTGGATTATTTCATCTAATCTACAAAGCAGCATGAATTGTGTACCAATTTTATCCCTATTGTTGAAAAAAAAGAGATGCTTTAGAGGGAAATAAATTTGCATGACTAACCCACTCAACGTCTCTGCCTTTTTTAATCTTGATATTTTTCCCCTCATGGCTTGTCTTTTTGAAAAAAAAAAATTATAATATTCTCTCTTAAATGTGGAAAGGTAGTCACTAATATATTTGTTGTGCAATGCTCTCCTTTTTTGACACTTTTTTTTCTTGTTTTTAGTTTCTCATTGTATTTATTTATTCTGCAGATGATTTAAACCTGTAGCTATACTAGAATCCCATGGTGAATCCTGGCTCACAAAGGTAGGCATGCAAGACATTTGCACTAGAAATGGGCCTCGTTATCTGTAGCTGTTGGATGACACTGGCCCTATGACAGCTGATCGCATGGACAAGTACTGAGACTGGGACATTCAGATTTTCTCTCCTGAAATTATAAGTTTCAAATGAAAAAACTGAAAATTGTTGCAACTGAGTCAGTGGAGAAGGAAATGGCAACCCACTCCAGTATTTTTGCCTGGAGAATCCCATGACCAGAGGAGCCTGGAAGGCTGTATCCATGGCGTTGCAGGAGTCAGACAGGACTTAGCGACAAAACCACCAAATCAGTCCTGTGAACGACAGTCTCTAAAAATTTTCAAATCTTTAGTCCTTCAATCCAGCTACTAAGCTTTTTCATCAGTTAAAAGTTATCCCCAAATATCTTGTTTTTGGTTTAAACCCAGTATATGAGTCAATTTTCTATTGTTTATTACTCAAAGAATATAAAGAGGTACATTAACCACATTTATAAATCAGTGTTTTTCTTTGAAAGAGTTTATTGACTTACCTAAATTGTGTTGGGGCCCTTTCATTTGCTTGTTTTAATTTTTAGCATGCTTTGCTTTATTTCTTTAAAATCTGTGATCTGTTTAAAATATTATTTCCTGTCAGGAAATTTATATTGTTTCTTGGCTACTAAGTTTTCCCAATACTGCAACAAATATCCAAAATTTCTTTGCTTACTGAAATGTCATCTTATTAGACTCGAAATTCCTATATATGTTTGGTGGTCTTCATTTCTAAAACTTTCAATTTATTTTTCTGGTTATTTCTTCATTCATACCATATTGTTTGTAATGGCAAAAGCTTATACAGCTGAAACTCCAGTACTTTGGCCACCTCATGCAAATAGTTGACTCAATGGAAAAGACTCTGATGCTGGGAGGGATGGGGGGAAGGAGGAAAAGGGGCTGACAGAGGATGAGATGGCTGGATGGCATCACCAACTTGATGGACGTGAGTTTGAGTGAACTCTGGGAGATGGTGATGGACAGGGAGGCCTGGCATGCTGCGATTCATGGGGTCGCCAAGAGTCGGACGCGACTGAGCAACTGAACTGAACTGAAGTTTATACATTTTATGCCTGGCAATCTTACCTTAATCTCTTGTTTACTATCTTTTTCTTTCAGTTTTTCTCATAAGTTTATTTTTTCTAAATTAAATACAAGAATTATCTCCAAAGAGAGTTAAAGATAAATAAATATATAAATACAAAATAAATAAATAAGACTTCACTGACATCTTCACAGAATTGAGACTTAATATCCATAGAAGAGTTCATTGTGTTTGACTATTTAAGGAAATCTTTTGCATGTTTTATCATTTTCTAAAATGTAGGTTAAGTTACTTTTACTGTTTCCCTGTGCATATTATAGAGAATAGTCAAGTAAATATGCTTCTACTTGCCCAATTTTTACCAGATATGCAGCATCAATTTTTACCCTTTGTATATTTTATTGAGCCTAGTTCTTCTTGTATATGTTTAAACACTAAGTTCAGTTTATTGATTATCATTAACATGATTCAGATCAGATCAGATCAGATGCTCAGTCGTGTCCGACTCCTAGCGACCCCATGAATCGCAGCACGCCAGGCCTCACTGTCCATCACCAACTCCCAGAGTTCACCCAGACTCACGTCCATCGAGTCAGTGATACCATCCAGCCACTCATCCTCTGTTGTCCCCTTCTCCTCCTGCCCCCAATCCCTCCCAGCATCAGAGTCTTTTCCAATGAGTCAACTCTTTGCATGAGGTGGCCAAAGTACTGGAGTTTCAGCTTTAGCATCATTCCTTCCAAAGAAATCCCAGGGCTGATCTCCTTCAGAATGGACTGGGTGGATCTTGCAGTCCAAGGGACTCTCAAGAGTCTTCTCCAATTGCACAGTTCAAAAGCATCAATTCTTCGGCATTCAGCCTTCTTCACGGTCCAACTCTCACATCCATACATGACCACAGGAAAAACCATAGCCTTGACTAGACGAACCTTTGTTGGCAAAGTAATGTCTCTGCTTTTGAATATGCTATCTACGTTGGTCATAACTTTCCTTCCAAGGAGTAAAGTGAAAGTGATAGTCACTTGGTCAAGCCCTCCAGGCTCTTCTATCCATGGAATTCTCAAGGCAAGAATACTGGAGTGGGTTGCCATTTCCTACTCCAAAGGATCTTTCCAACCCAGGTATTGAACATGGATCTCCTGCATTGCCAGCATATTCTTTACTGTCTGAGTGACCAGGGAAACCCTAATATGATTTAGGTTATCTTCTTTCCCTGGCCTAGCTTGTGTCTCCTTTTTATACCTCAGTATTTTTAAAGCTGCCATGATTTTCTCTGTAAAGGCCTCTAGAGACATCATACAAAAAACACTATAGAATGACATGGAAAACAAACTTCAGGCTATCAAAAACTAAAAGGGAGGGAGGAGGGAGACATATAAGTATGGGATTAATAGACACAAACTTCTATACATAAATGCCATTTCACCTCTTCTACTGTCTCGTTCAGCAAGCAACAGTTAGAACTGGACATGGAACAACAGACTGGTTCCAAGTAGGAAAAGGAGTATGTCAAGGCTATATATTGCTTATTTAACTTCCAAGTAGGAAAAGGAGTATGTCAAGGCTATATATTGCTTATTTAACTTCTATGCAGAGTACATCATGAGAAATGCTGGGCTGGATGAAGCACAAGCTGGAATCAAGATTGCCGGGACAAATATCAATAACCTCAGATATGCAGATGATACCACCCATATGGCAGAAAGCGAAGAACTAAACAGCCTCTTGATGAATGTGAAAGAGCAGAGTTAAAGAGTTGGCTTAAAGCTCAACATTCAGAAAACTAAGATCATGGCATCTGATCCCATCACTTCATGGGAAATAGATGGGAAAAAAGTGGCTGACTTTATTTTTCTGGGCTCCAAAATCACTGCAGATGGTGATGGCAGCCATGAAATTAAAAGACGCTTACTCCTTGGAAGAAAAGTCATGACCAACCTAGATAGAATATTCAAAAGCAGAGACATTACTTTGTCAACAAATGTCCATCTAGTTAAGGCTATGGTTTTTCCTGTGGTCATGTATGGATGTGAGAATTGGACTATAAAGAAAGCTAAGTGAAGAAGAATTGATGTTTTTGAACTGTGGTGTTATAGAAGACTCTTGAGAGTCCCTTGGACTGCAAGGAGATCCAACCAGTCCATCCTAAAGGAGATCAGTCCTGGGTGTTCATTGGTAGGACTGATGTTGAAGCTCAAACTCCAATACTTTGGCCACCCGATGCAGAGAGCTGACTCATTTGAAAAGACTGATGCTGGGAAAGATTGAGGGTAGGAGGAGAAGGGGATGACAGAGAGTGAGATGGTTGTATGGCATCACTGACTCAATGGACATGGGTTTGGGTGGACTCTGGGAGTTGGTGATGGACAGGGGGGCCTGGCATGCTGCGGTTCATGAGGTCGCAAAGAGTCAGACACCACTGAGCAACTGAACTGAACTAAACCATCTTGTTGGGTCATAGAAAAAGCAAGAGAATTTTGGAAAACATCTACTTCTTTTTTGTTGACTAGATTAAAGTCTTTGGCTTTGTGGATCACAACAACATGAAAAATTCTTAAACAGATGGGAGTACCAGACCACCTTACCTACCTCCTGAAAGACCTGTATGCAGGTCAAGGAGCAACAGTTAGAACTGGATATGGAACAGACTGGCTCCAAATCAGGAAAGGAGTACGTCAAGGCCAAATATTATCACCTTGCTTATTTAACTTATATGCAGAGTACAACATGTGAAATGCCAGACTGAAGCACAAACTGGAATCAGGATTTCAGGGAGAAATATCAATAACCTCAGATATGTTTCCCTTGTGGCTCAGTTGGTTAAGAATTTGCCTGCAATGTGGGAGACCTGGATTCAATCCCTGGGTTGGGAAGATCCCCTGGAGAAGGGAAAGTCTACCTACTCCGGTATTCTGGCCTGGAGAATTCCATGGAATATATAGTTCATGGGGTCACAAATAGTTCATGGGGTCACAAAGAGCCGGTCACGACTGACAGACTTTCACTTCACTTACTCACATATATGCAGATGACACCCGCCTTATGGCAGACAGTGAAGAGGAACTGAAGAACCTCTTGATGAAAGTGAAAGAGGAGAGTGAAAAATTTGGATTAAAACTCAACATTCAAAAAACCAAGATCATGGCATCACATCACATCCCTTTATGGCAAATAGATGGAGAAATGATGAAGCAGTGACAGACTATTTTCTTGGCCTCCAAAATCACTGCAGATGGTGACTGCAGCCATGAAATTAAAAGACTCTTGCTCCTTGGAAGAAAAGTTATGAGAATCCTAGATGGACAGGGAAGCCTGGCTTGCGATAGTCCATGGGGTTACAAAGAGTTGAACATTACTCAGTGACTGATCTTAACTGAGTTGAACTATACTTTAAAAAGGTAAACAAAGAGGATTCACTGTACAGTGTAGGGATTCAATATCTTGTAATAGCCTATAATGGAAAATAATCTGAAAGCACTGAATCTCTTTGCTATACACCTGAAACTAGCACAATATTGTAAACCAACTATACTTGAATGAAAAAAAGAAAATAAAATCCTGTGGACTGCCTTGTCATATTCAAAATAACTCATTTCATTTCTTTCTTCCCCATTCATTTAGAATGGGTATGTTTTTATGGTGTAGTTTTCCATCTGCTGATACACCATCCCATAAAATGTGCATGGTTATATTTAATATAAAAGCATGTAACACATGATAAAGTACTCCTGAATTTTAGGTGAAAAGCCCATAAACTATCTCACCTCTTTCAGATTATGATTTTACCATAAGGTTCATTTAATCATTTCATTCTTTCTAGAAATTAAACTCTTCTGGCTCATTTAGCATTGAAAATAAGTGAACTGAGGAATGACTGGAGTGACACATATTTTTAGAGAAAGGTAGTCCATATAAGGAAATAAAAGAATGTGTTTCCTTATATAGGATGAGGTATTCACGCTAATGCATAAGAGCTAGAAAATATTTTACTTTAGAGCCAAGAGCACCATTTGGATAAAGGGTTCATAAAGGGCTTCAAGTAATGCACCACCTCCAAGACTGCAGAAAGTCATTAGGCAGCCAACTTTCCTTAGAGATTTTGCTGCAAAGAACTTCTACTATCAGAAAATCATAAGCTAACCATAGGGAGGAGGGAAGAAACGCAGCCTTTGAAAAGAATGATGAAGATCTTTTAAAACAAGGTTTGCAGACAGGCCAACATTAGTGACAAAGCAAGATTGCTTGCTGAATAGCATACAGTTCTGCTGTATTACCTAAACATGCATGTGTGCACACATACACACACACACACACACACACACATTACTTATCTAGTGGGATGGGCTTCTTAAAAATTTAAAAATTTTATACATTGTTCAGATGACTTTGACCACCAAATCTTTTACAATCTGTTTTGCTTTGCATTCTCACAGGACTTTGATTCTCTATCCATTTTAGTATCTATTTCATGTTTCTGACTTGTCTTTTAAAGTTTCTGTCTCCTCCATGGGCCATTATCTCTGAGGACAGATTGCTATATCACTTCAGCACTTAGAGGAGAATCTGAAATTCTAAAACTCTCTACAATTTTTAAATTCTTCATAGTGTAGGCTTTAAGGTCACTTGAAATGCTTATTTCAGAACATGTTAGACTTAGAGCCATAGTGATCTTCCTGCTACTTTAAAGCTAACATTGCTGGATTCTTTTTTTGTAATCATGTTGCCTTAAAGTATGAGATATGGTATCAGTCTTCTAATCACATTGTTGAGAACCCCCCTATTAAAAGAATGGTTTGAGCTACAGATACTCTATACCCTAAAAGGTGCTGCTGCTGCTGCTAAGTCACTTCAGTCGTGTCCGACTCTGTGTGACCCCATAGACGGCAGCCCACCGGGCTCCCCCGTCACTGGGATTCTCCAGGCAAGAACACTGGAGTGGGTTGCCATTTCCCTTTCCAATGCATGAAAGTGAAAAGTGAAAGGGAAGTCACTCAGTCGTGTCTGACTCTTTGCAACCCCATGGACTGCAGCCTACCAGGCTCCTCCGTCCATGGGATTTTCCAGGCAAGAGTATGAATGACTTAAAGTTATCTTTCTAGATACATGTGATATTCACATATTAGGTACTAGAGATTCAAAAATAATTATAATTTTTTGCTTGCGGAAACTAGGCTTTATTGTATTGGACTATAAATTACTATAATTTATTTTTGCTACTTTTTGAACTCAGTTATAAAACTGAACATATACTAATTTTGCACATCTGCTCCCAGGTGAAATTAAACAAAAATGTATCAAAGTGATCACTCAACTGATGACTTTAGATGAGTGTAATTTTATGTAAATTCTACAAGATATAGTAATTAAGAATGAGTTGATTTCAACTCATTCTTCTTTTGCTCTTAATTGTTACAACAATTTAATTCCAAACATGATAAAATGGCATCTTTCCCTGATACACCTGCATGCTTTATAAAGTTTGTTCAGAGTTTAGGTAGACTAAGAAACAAAGGGGGAAATATTGACAAAAATCATGTTTTATTAGAAAATTACATTTCTGTGTCAGGAACATTGAATTTAATTATTCATGAAATAAGTTATAGCAACATCAACTTACTCTAATCTAATCCTGCATTAAACAGGAAAACTGCCCTTGAAGGAGTAGTTCAAACCAGGAAGAAAAAAAAATAGAACTATATTATTTTTAATTTATAAAATATCCCAGTTATCAACATTAGAGACCTATGATCATAATAATTAATAATTGTTATTAATGTTGAATGCTCAGTTGCTCCAGTCATGTTCAACTCTTTGCGACCCTATAAACTGTAGCCCACCATGCTTCTCTGTCCATGGGATTCCCCAGGCGAGAATACTGGAGTGGGTTGCCATTTCCTTCTCCAGGGATCTTCCCAGCCCAGAGATTGAACCCATGTATCCTGCATCTCCTGCATCGCAGGAGGATTCTTTACCCAGTGAGTCACCTGGGAAGCCCATTAATGTCAAACATATAGTCTTAAAGTACTTCTTTAAAGCATCTAGTTTGGTTCTTAAATCATATTTCACTGTAAGCAAAATTAAATATCTCCATGCTAGAACTGAGGCCAACAAAACACCCAAAATTGAAGTAATCAAGGAAGTACAGTTATTAAATGAATTAATGTTACAAACTACTTAGTCGACTGCCTTTCCACTATACTTTAATTTGCATGAAATATGGATATTAAGCTTTAAAAATTATCAGGAATATAAACATATAAAAGCATATATCCAGAACAATAGAAATAAAAACAAAAGTAAGCAAATGGGACCCACTTAAACTCAAAAGCTTTTGCACAGCAAAGGAAACAGTAAACAAAACCAAAAGACAACCCACATATTGGGAGAAAATATTTTCAGTAATGTGACTGACAAGGAATTAGTCTCCAAACTTTATAAGATGTTAATGAGGCTTAACATCATCAAAACAAACAACCCAATCAAAAAATGGGCAAAGATGTAAATAAATGTTTCTTCAAAGAGACATACAGATGGCCAAGAGGCCCATGTAAAGATGATCAACATTGTTAATTATTAGACAAATACAAATCAAAACTACAATGAAATATGACCTCACACCAGTCAAAATGGCTGATATCAAAAAGTCTACAAAAAATAAATGCTGGAGAAGGTATGAAGAGAAGGGAACCCTCCTACACAGTTGGTGGGAATGTAAATTGGTACAGCCAATTTACAATATGGAGAACATATTGTACATATGGAGCTCAATATGGAGGTTCTTAAAAAAACTAAAAGTAGAGCTGCCTATGACCATGCATCCAATCCTAAGAATATACACAGAGAAAAGCACGATCTGAAAGCATACATGCATGCCAATGTTCATTGAAGTATTATTTACAATAGATAAGACGTGGAAGCAAACTAAATGTCCATTGACAGAGGAATGGATACAGATGTGGTATATATGTAAAATGGACTACTCAGCCATAAAAACATGAAATAATGCTATTTTCAGCAACATGGATGGACCCAGAGATTGTCATATTGAGTAATGTAAGTCAGACAGAATAGGAGAAATATCATATGACATCCCTTACATGCATAATCTAAAAAGAAACAAATGAACTTAACAAAACAGAAATAGATTCACAGACTAAATAATGAATTTATGTCTTAAGATTAAGAGGAACAGGTAGTTAGAGAATTTGAGATCCACGTGTACACATTGCTATATTTAAAATGGATAACCAATAAGTTCCTATTGTATAGCACAGGGAACTCTGCTTAATGTTATGTGGCAACGTGGGTGGGAAGGGAGTTTGGAGGAGAATGGATACATGTATATGTATGGCTGTCCACATAAACCTCACAGCATTGTTAATTAGCTATAATATAAAATAAAGAGTTAAAAAAAACATACTAGGTAGATATAATAAAACATTTATTTAAAAAATAATAGATTTCATAACAACTTTTAAAAAAGTATTTGATATTTAGACCTAATAGACCATAAACAAATGAATTATAAAGAATATTAAGTAAATATAAATAGTAATAACTGTGCTAACTAGGACTCTTGCAAAGAATGACTTTTGGTTTTGGTTATGAAAGCTCATGGCAAAAACCTTAAGCGTAAAAGTAAATTAATAGCTGGGGACTTTACATTTGCTTTTAAGCCTAAGTTTAGATAGAGTTAACAATTTGCTAAAAGACATAGAAAAGCTTGATAAAATATCTCTCTAAACAACTTTATTTTAGTAAAATACATAATCTTTTAAAAGATTTTTAAAAAACAAAACCAAACAAATATCATAATATGATGAAATAATATGACTTATGGAGCAATATTTATCTCAATTAGAAAATACTAGCTTTTTCTTAATTTTTAAAAGATTTTTTTTCTAGCAAAATACTTATTGTTTTATAATATTTTCCTACCCATAGTACTTCCCAGGTGGCAGTAGTGGTAATGAACCCACCTGCAATGCATGTAGATGTAAGAGATGTAGGAGATAAAAGAAATGTAAGAGACTTGGGTTCGATCCCTGGGTCAGGAAGATGCCCTGGAGGAAGGCATGGTAACCCACTCCAGTTTTCTTACCTGGGGAATCCCATGAACACAGGAACCTGGCAGCTGCAGTCCATGGAGTGACAAATAGTTGGACACCACTAAAGAAACCGAGCATGAACACACTCCCCATAGAGATATATATCAATGGAATTTGGTGAAAGTCAATGGAGAACTTTTTACTGTAAAGATAATACTGAAGTATGAATCTATTCATAATTATAACTATATGTTTATTTCTTTGGACATATGATCTCAGTGAGACAGAATAACATGCTTGATACTTCTCCAGGGAATGAAGTTATTCCACAGGAAAGAATTTCAAAATAAAATTCTGATATTTGGCATATTTTGATATTGCTTTGATGGAACCTATTCATAATAGGACAGGAGAAAGACACACACACTTCTAATACTGATATCATCCTACTGCTTCAATTCATCTTAAAAGTGTCAATAACAAAAGCAGAATTTATTCTGCTTTAATTTATTTTAAATATCTTGTTAAAAGAAAAGTATAGTGTTTAAATTGCAAATCATACTTGCATAAACTATAAAGGAGAAAACAAATGCATGAATACATGCATAAATAAGTATATAAAGTTCAAAATTATGCCATCTACAAATAATTGGAAAAGGAGTACATCAAAGTTGTATATTGTTACCCTGCTTATTTAAATTCCATGCAGAGTACATTAAACAAAGTGCCAGCCTGGATGAATCACAAGCTAAAATCAAGATTGCCTGGGGAAATATCAACAACTTCAGATATAGAACAGATGATACCACCCTAATAGCAGAAAGTGAAGAGGAACTAAAGAACCTCCTGAAGGTGAAAGAGGAGAGTGAAAATCCTAGATTGAAATGAAACATTAAAAAAACTGAGATCATGGCATCCAGTCCCATCACTTCATGGCAAATAGAAGGGGAAACAATGGAAACAGTGACGGATTTTCTTTTCTTGGGTTCCAAAATCACGGAGGACAGTGACTGAAGCCATGAATTTAAAAGACACTTGCTCCTTGGAAGAAAAGCTATGACAAATTTAGATAGCATATTAAAAAAGTAGAGACATAACTTTGCCAACAAAGTTCCATATAGTCAAAGCTGTGGGTTTTCTAGTAGTCATGTATGGATGTGAGATTTGGGCCATAAAGAAAAAGGCTGAGCACGGAAGAATCAATGCTTTCAAATTGTAGTGCTGGCGAAGACTCCTGAGAGTTCTTTGGACTGCAAGGAGATAAAACCAGTCAGTCCTAAAGGAAATGAACCCTGAATATTCATTGGAAAGACTGATGCTGAAGCTGAAGCTCCAATCCTTTGGCCATCTGATGCAGAGTCAAATCATTAGAAAAGATCATGATGTTGGGAAAGACTGAGAGCAAGAAGAGAAGTTGGTGACAGAGGATGAAATGGTTGGATAGCATCACTGACTCAATGGACATGAGTTTGAGCAAACTCTGGGGGATAGTGAAGGACAAGGAAGTCTGGAGTCCTTTAGTCCACGGGGTTGCAAAGGGTCAGACACAACTTAGTGATTGAACAACAACAACAACAAATAACCTTGTTCAATATATTATTAACATAAATAAAAAATATGCTCTATAGACATAAAGAGATTTTATATTCTGAGTTATACTATCAGTATAGTTCAGTTGTTCAGTCGTGTCTGACTATATAATATAGTTATACTATATTTATAATATAATATAGTATGAAACTATAATATACTATATTTATATTTAATAAATATATTTTAGTTTTACTTTAATGAATAACAAACAACCTGAAGTGAATCTGAAGAGAATCAGAAACTTACATTAATGGCTTCTACTTCAAAAGAAATAATTTCTGAAAGATTCTTTTAATATTAACAAAACTAATTCAGTCTCTTAATGGTTTTCATAAGGAAAGAAAGTGAAGTCGCTCAGTCGTGTCCACCTCTTTGCAACACCATGGACTGTAGCCTGACAGGCTCCTCTGTCCATGGAATTTTCCAGGCAAGAATAATGGAGTGGATTGCCATTTCCTTATTATGGTTTTCATAATAGGGTTTTAACTACTTTTATAGAATTTATTGAATATTGTTATAAGTAATAAGATGATTGCCACCGTTATTGCTTTCTTCCTCTTCCATTTAACTTATTTTCATTTTGTTGCCTAGATTATTACTGCTTTATTAAAATAATATAGACCATGTGGTCTATAAACATTATTCCTTAGTATTTTCACTATTTAATATTTAATGTTTATTAAAGGTAGTTTTTATCAGTGCTTCTTGTGTATTAAGTGGTTGTTTAAATTTAATTTAATTTTCAAAAAAATGTAGATTCACATTCAATATTAAGAAATAATGCAGTGAAATCCCATGCATCCTTTTCCTCAGTTCTCCCAATCTAGCATCTTAAAAACCAATCGTACAAATAATATAACCAGGATATAGATATTGATAAAAGCAAGATACAGAGTTTTTTCAGTATCTGAATTTTCCTTCTTGTTGCTCTATTATAACCACAACCAATTCCCTCTCTTTCCCTACTTGATGTCTGGCCATCAATATAATCTTTTTTTTTCTTCACTTAGCATAATAATGTGGAGATATACAAACAGTTGCTGTATTAACAGTTTGTTTCTTTTAATTGCTGAGTGCTATACCATGGTATGGATATATCAAAGCTTGTTTACTGATTCCCCCACTAAAGGAACCTGGGTTATTTCCAGTATGAGGCTATATGAATACAGATGTTATGAACATATTTTGTCTACAGGTTGTTGTGTGAACATAACTTTTCATTTCTCTGTTTAAAAGACCATGAGAGTAATTACAGGATTATAGTGTAGGTGTGTATATGTTTATCAAGACATGGCCAACATTTTTTCGGAGTAGCAGAACATTTGACATTTCCACCAGCAATGTATGAGAGGTACAGTTTATCTTTATCCTCATAACCATTTGATATTGTCCTTATATTTTATTTGAGAATTTCTGGTTAGGTGTATGGTGATACATAATTATTTCTTAAATTTGAATTTGCTCGATGAATAATAATGTTGAATATCTTTTTAATGTGCATTTTGCCATCTGAATATCTTCTCTGGTGTGAAGTCCCCTCATTTATTTTGCCCAATTTCTAACTAGATAATTTTTATTGTGAGTTTTGTGTGTTCTTTATATGAAGTTGACCCTTGAAAAACATGTGGGTTAAGAACCTCCACCTTTCACACAGTTGAAAATTCACTTGTAACTTTAGAGTTGACACCCCACCTGGATTCATCCAATGGCAGATCATGTGCTTTTGTATTTCAGTACTTTTGCATTTCATTTCTTTTACTTAATATAATATATGAGATTTTTCCATGTTATTATATGTATAAGCAATTCTTTCTTCTCAATGCTGAAGAAGTACATTCTCCAACTAGAGGACATTTGGGTTGTTTCTGGTTTGGGATTGATTATAAAATAATCTTCCATTAATATTCTTATAAATAGAATAACATGGGAAAATGTCATATATTATAACAAGCAAAAGAAGTAAGATGCATAAGTAAACATCAAGGTATAGTTTCATTCATGCCAAGTTCAGGGATAGGCAAAACTAATTAATAATAAAGTCAAGTAGTGATTATCACTGGAAGTGGTTGGCATTGTCTGAAAGTGGCATGAGGGTGATGGCTGTTCTGTAGTTTGATCTGCTTGGTAAATACATGGAGGTGTATATATACATGGAAGAACTCATCCAGTGGCACACTTAACATTTGTACATTTTACTGAACTTAAAACATTTAAACTATTCTTCAGTAAAATATGTTCAAAATCAAGAATCAGATGAGATCCATTGTTTAAATGAAACTCTTATAGAACATATTCTTTTCATGATAGATTATTTTAACTTTTTTAAAGGCATGTTTGGGCATGCCCACTTTTTATATTTTATCAAAATGATGTGGAGGGCTTAGTTAATTGTCCTCACATATAAAATAGTAACTCTACTGAGTGAAAGCTATTCCATGTATTCTAATGTCTGAAACAGAGCTTTGTCAACAAGGTACCTACAATACACTTTATGAAACTGAAATGGATGGAATGGAGAAATCAGGAATGTGTATTACTACTAATGAATATTATTTCTGGCAGTTATAAGAACAACTATAAAATATATATAGTAATGGTCAATGTCCTGAAAAGATCAATGAAAGCAGATATTAATATAAAATGACTCTAAAGAAAATGATTTGCCTAATACTCCCTTTAAAAATACTGTGGTAAATATAAATTTTATAGCTAAAATTATCAATTCCTTTTTAAAATAATGAAACATAAGAAAAATGGGCACACAAGTGCCCATTATAACAGACACAGACGCACACATATAATGTTCAAATTAATGACTCCTCAATTCATTAATGCCATTTATTTTAATAATATTCAAGAATATATTTATTAAAGGCACTTTCCAAATGAATGAGCAATTAGAAGAATCTGATATGCTAGAAGTCCTTGTTAGACCTCGTCTACTGTCCTGAGATGAATATAGACTGAGACGGATTCTCATGGGCTCTAAGTTTTACATTTTTTTTTCTTCTCCCAAGGCAATCAAAATTCAAAGAAAGCCCAAAACCACTCCATGGTTTGAGGTTTTCAAAAGAATTCTAATACTACTTTAGTGAACCAACTTCTGGGATATCTTGGATACACACTGAGACTGTGGTAATATCAATTTTGGAAGTTATTCATATTTTTAAATTTCCTACTAGACTCAAATAGTTTAGAATTTATAGAGACTGCTTTGAAAATTCCTAAATATGGGATGCTCTTGACTTTTTAAAATACCAATAAGAAACAAAAATGTTCCTCATATTTTTAAGTACCAATGTCTTAGCCAATATCACTTTAAGGAGGACCATTTGTCTAGCTGTATCACTGTGAAAATGTAAAATCAGTTTTCTTATGAGCTGTGCCATAGAAGCCTACTCTTAAGTATTGCTTAGTATTGAGATGAGCTTATAAAATTCGAGTACTGAGATTTTATATTCTTTTGTCAAACACGAAACATGATAAGCACATAACATTAAATAAGTACAAAAAATGTTAAAATGTTCTATTACCTGATCTAATTAACCTGTATTAATTGATTTAAATCAGGAAATGGGTACCATCTTGCACACTGTATTTAAATTGATTAATTAGTCCTTTGTGTTTTTTTTTTTCCTGATTACAGATTTAAAAATAATCAGCCAGTCCCTTTATCATCATCCATTTAATTTTATATTCAGTGGGTAAATTTAAAGGATTAAAACTAATAAACACATCTATATTGTCAATCATTTTAGTGTTCTGATAAGTAAAATTTTATCAGAACTATTGGTGTTGGCCTACCTGACAAATAGCAAAGTACATTCAGTTTATTTTTAAATTCTAGAGAAAGAAACATTAGAGTTAGGTAACTTTTCAACTGATTAGGGCATATGGAAACAAATGTCAATTTAAGTGTACAGTTTTATTTTCTGATATTGAGATTCTTAGTAACTTCTCTACAGAGGTGACCAATTTGTATGTATATGCAAATGCCAAAGAATGCTCAAACTACCGCACAATTGCACTCATCTCACATGCTAATAAAGTAATGCTCAAAATTCTCCAAGCCAGGCTTCAGCAATACGTGAACCGTGAACTTCCAGATGTTCAAGCTGGTTTTAGAAAAGGCAGAGGAACCAGAGATCAACAATGCCAACATCCACTGGATCATCAAAAAAGCAAGAGAGTTCTGCTTTATTGACTATGCCAAAGCCTTTGACTGTGTAGATCATAATAAACTGTTGAAAATTCTGAAAGAGATGGGAATAGAAGAGCACCTGACCTGCCTCTTGAGAAACCTCTATGCAGGTCAGGAAGCAACAGTTAGAACTGGACATGGAACAACAGACTGGTTCCAAATAGGAAAAGAAGTACGTCAAGGCTGTATATTGTCACCCTCTTATTTAACTTATATGCAGAGTACATCATGAGACATGCTGGGCTGGAAGAAGCACAAGCTGGAATCAAGATTGCCAGGAGAAATATCAATAACCTCAGATATGCAGATGACGCCACCTTTATGGCAGAAAGTGAAGAGGAACTAAAAAGCTTCTTGATGAAAGTGAAAGAGGAGAGTGAAAAAGTTGGCTTAAAGCTCAACATTCAGAAAACGAAGATCATGGCATCTGGTCCCATCACTTCATGGGAAACAGATAGGGAAATAGTGGAAACAGTGTCATACTTTTTTGGGGAAGGAGCTCCAAAGTCAGTGCAGATGGTGCCTGCAGCCATGAAATTAAAAGACGCTTACTCCTTGGAAGAAAAGTTATGACCAACCTAGATAGCATATTCAAAAGCAGAGACATTACTTTGCCAACAAAAAGTTCTGTCTAGTCAAGGCTATGGTTTTTCCAGTGGTCATGTATGCATGCGAGAGTTGGACTGTGAAGAAAGCTGAGCGCGGAAGAATTGATGCTTTTAAACTGTGGTGTTGGAGAAGACTCTTGGGAGTCCCTTGGACTGCAAGGAGATCCAACCAGTCCATTCTGAAGGAGATCAGCCCTGGGATTTTTTTTGGAAGGAATGACGCTAAAGCTGAAACTCCAGTACTTTGGCCACCTCATGCGAAGAGTTGACTCATTGGAAAAGACTCTGATGTTGGGAGGTGTTGAGGGCAGGAGAAAAAGTGGACGACAGAGGATGAGATGGCTGGATGGCATCACCGACTCGATGGACGTCAGTTTGAGTGAACTCCGCGAGATGGTGATGGACAGGGAGGCCTGGCGTGCTGCGCGATTCATGGGGTCGCAGAGTCAGACGCAACTGAGCGACTGAACTGACTGAACTGAACTGATTAAGAAGAAAAATAAACTCTCAGTCAGTTTTGGGATGTATTTCTTAGAATTCCATGTATTTGGAATTCCAAATATTTGGAATCTTAGAATTCCAAAATTCCAAATCTAAGAATCTAAAATGTTAGATTCCAGGGGACAGTGTAAAAAATGAAATTGCCTCTTTATTGGGACTTCCCTATAGCTCACATGGTAAAGAGTCTGCCTGCAATGCAGGATACCCAGGTTCGATCCCTGGGTCAGGAGGATCCTCTGGAGAAGAAAATGGCAACCCCTTCCAGTGTTCTTACCTGGAGAATCCCATGGACAGAGGAGCCTGGTGTTCTAAAGTCCGTGGGGTTGCAAAGAGTTGGACATGACTAAGTGACTAACACACACATACTTTACTTAAGATATATCCCATGATTTAAAATAATGAATAGAGAATTATTCCAAATACATGTAGTCAACCTTTATCCAAGGAAGATACATTCTAAGATCCCCAGTGGATGCCTGAAAACTTGGATAGTACCAAATGCTATATAAACATGTCCTTTCCTATACATAGGAGAAGGCAATGGTGCCCCACTCCAGTACTCTTTCCTGGAAAATCCCATGGATGGAGGAGCTTGGTGATAAAGTTCATTTTATAAATTGAGCATACTAAGCATTAGCAACTATCTCTAATAATAAAATAGAACAATTATGGCAATATATTGTAATAAAAGTTATGTGAATGTGGTCTCTCTCACTTTTTCTCAAAGTATTTTGTTGTACCCTACCCACCCTTCTTGTGATGAGATGAGATGACCAAATGCTTACATACTGAGATGAAGTGTGGTGAATGTCATTGTGACATAGCGCTAACATAATATTGGCCTGATGGTATCTAGAAGGATCATCTGCTTTAAGTGATCTTGAATCATCAAATCATGGTCATGTTGATGGTTGGAGGATGTCAGGAGTTGATGATATTGATGGTTGTGGATCTCTGGTAGGATTGAGGAGGAAAGTGAGAGACTTCATCATGCAACTCAGAATGGCTTTCAATTTAAAACTTATAAATTGGTTTTTTTTTGGCATTTTCCACAGAATGTTTTTGGACCATGTTTGTCTATGGTAGCTGGAACCATGGAAAACAAAACTGTAGATAAAGATGGACTACTTTAACAGAGCTTTAGAATTTGCTGTGTCCAGCAACTTATACTAAACAAAAGAATAAATGAACATGAGCTATAGTTTCAAGCAATCTATTTATATAATAAAGATAATGAGAGCTCAAAATTTATTAGAATGTAGTACTTTCATTTTGCTACAACCAACCCAACCAATTGTGTTTCTGATAATTTCATTTCTTATTTAGGGGTTAAATATCATGAAGTATGGCATTTTAATCCTGGTGAAGGAATTGGCAACCCACTCCAGTATTCTTGCCCCTGGAAAATCCCATGAACCCAGGAGCCTGGTGGGCTACAGTTCATGGGGTAACAAAGAATTGGACACAACTGAGTGACTGAACAGACACATGGTATTTAATATAGTAATATATTTTATATGGTAAATATAGAAAAATAATATAAACAAATATTGCTATAGAATGTGATAGGTCAGTTACTCAAGTATACTGCTTAAGAAAATTGTGCTGTGCTTAGTTACTCAGTCATGTCCCACTCTTTACAACCCCATGAATTGTAGCCTGCCAGGCTCCTCTGTCCATGGGGATTCTCCAGGCAAGAATACTGGAGTGGGTTGCCATGCCCTCCTCCAAGGGATCTTTCCAACCCTGGGATCGAACTCAGGTCACTGACTTTGCAGGCAGATTCTTTATATTCTGAGCCACCAGAGAAGCCCTTAAAAAATCACTAAATGTCACTTATGCATGGTGTGTGCTAAATCACTTCAGTCATGTCTGACATTTGCAACTGTAGGGACATAGCCAGCCAGGCTTCTCTGTCCGTGGGATTCTTCAGGAAAGAATACTGAAGTGGATTGACATGCCCTTGCCGGGGGGGTCTTCCTGATCCAGCTGGAACCAGGTTCTCCTGCAGCTCTTGCATTGAAAGCAGATTCTTTACCACTGAGCCACCAGAGAAGCCCCACACATGTCATGCATAGATTGCTGTAAAAGAAAAATTGAAGTATGTACACTGTTGGGCACCAAAAATATACTGGGAAAATCTGTATTTTCTTTGATAAGTTAGAAGAATTGTTGAGTTATCTTGTACTGTATAAGTGGTTTTAGGAAACTGAAATATTAAGAAAAAACACTTATAATTGTTAAAAAGCTCAAGACAAATACATTTTAGTTGAAAAACATTTCTTAGAGCCACCATTGGCAGAGGGTAGGATGGAGAGCTGACCTGTAAAAACATGTGTAACAAGTATTTAACAAAGAGTCCAGGAGCATAAGAATGACTAAAAGGACTATTTCTTAACAATCAAGAATATAAACTAGAATGTATATAATATCCTTTCCTCTCTGGATAATTCACATCTATATATCTCAGATTAGGTAAATATTTCTTTTAGGTTTAATTGCTCAAAAACTCAATAAAATAAAATTTTAAAATTGCAAAGTTTTCTTGCTTCATATGCTTACATTCCAGGTCTTCCTTCATCTTTATTTTCAACTGATTTTTTGTAGAAGGAAACATTAGAAAATATACTCAAATTTTTAAAATGCCTGTGACTTTACTACTCTAGTAACTACTGTAAAAAAAAAAAAAAAGAGTTGTATTTAGATATTATGATATACTAGGTATCTACTTACACTGTTTGCCCTCATAAATGTTAAGGGAAAAAAAAGAAAAGGATATTTGGTCAAATGGTGTGGGTAGTGATCATGTTCCATTTTCAAAAAGAAACTTGATGTGTTCTTCAATAACTAATTTGTTAATGGCACAATTTATAAAAAAGACATCAAGTTTTTGAATAAAAGTGATATGTGAATTAAAGTAATCTGTGTTATGCAACAGATGTATAATATTTGAAACTAGGAAACAAATCTATCTTATGATCAAAGGATAACTCAGAAAACAATCCACCATAAACTAAGCCATAAATCCCAAGAAATAAAATATAATCTATTAGCTGATGGACATTAAGTACAAGAACTAACCCTGGGAAAACCATTATCATAACTTTCTTGACCTCTGAGGGGCCTGTTGACACAGTACTATATATATCAACCCTAAACATTTTTGTAAGTGTCCCTGGATGCCTGGCACTGAGGGCAAAAGCTTAAATAGAAAAGCAGTGTCCTCAGAAAATTGGAATGAGAATGAGGTTGCTCTCTTCTTTTTTTAATTGTAAGGAAATTATTTTTATTTTATACCAATTTGCAGAGACATTGAAAATTAAAACTTAATCCGTGACTGTTATCTAGAAATTATCTTGAGGAAAAGATTTGTCAAGATCTTTCCTTCCATTTAAACCAACAAACCTACCAGCTAGAAACTAGAAGAAAATACATATGCTTGCATAAATTTATTCATTTTCAACTTTGGACAATTTGGTGGAGAAATATTGACCATTTATCAACCAGTTATCATATAAATTTTACCTTGTAGTAGTAGGAAGGAAAAAAATTTGAGAAACAGTAGTGTTGATCAGAGATGAAGTGTGTGTGTTTATGCAAGTGTTTGTGTGTATTCATTTATGTATTTACATAAAGCCATGCTGCTTTGATCAATTCTTTCATGATTTTACACATTTCAAAATTACTCATCTGTCAAAGTAAAGTTAAAATACATTCCAGCACTGAGAAGTCCACCAATGTCTGAAAATCTAAAAATTATCTTTTTTCTGTGAATTGGCCTTTATACATGAATTGGCTACTGCTAAACTCACTCACACATTTTTACAGTGGTTTCAGGATCTATGATTGCTCTTTTTCTCATCTCTTTGCCTTGGCCATTTCTACTAAGTCACATTTCTGCCAATCTCTGTCTAGGATGAATGCCCCCATTATTTAGCAACTGAATGTTTGTGATGACTTGTAATTCTATATTGTCACTAAGTGAAGTAGGTCTTACTTTGATGACGATCCAGTTTTCATGCCAGAGACTCACGAGACAAATAGCAACAGCATTGATTCACAACTCTTTACCACTTTCTGCCCCTTACAAATTCTCTTTCAGTTTCTGATCTAATTATGTAACACATAGATTTTTATTTGTATTTATTTATTTATTTTTTGGTATATCATCTTCCATTTTTACCTTTCTCTAGAATCTTATTTTAAATGTCCTTCCTTTTTTGCTCCCAGTTTAATCTTCCACCTAAATCTTTCTTGTCCATTGACAGGTCAGTGCTGAGTGAGATAGAATGTGGCATGTGGAAAAGTGATACCATGAGATTCACAAAGTGTCACTTTTCAGAGACAGATCTATTTGACAAAGGTTTAGCAACATTTTTCAAGCTTCAGATTGGTATTAATAAGTCTCCGTTTCTTATGGTGGAACCATAAGTACAAAATTTTTCTCTTCTCCTTTCCTTTCTCAGCTCAGTCTAAAAGTATCTTTCTCGATGATGTAAGTGAAGACTGGTGAAACTAACAAAAATCACTGAGATATATTCTGTAATAGATGAAAGTGAAAGTGTTAGTCTCTCAGTCATGTCTGATTCTTTGTGACCCCATGGACTGTAGCCTGCCAGGTTCCTCTGTCCACTGGGTTTCCCAAGCAAGAATACTGGAGTGGGTAGCCATTCCCTTCTCCAGGAGATCTTCCCAACCCAAGGATCAAACCCTGGTCTCCCACATTGCAGGCAGATCCTTTACTATCTGAACCATCAGAAAAGTCCTTGTAGTAAATGATGGACTCAAACAGTTGCTATTTCTGTAATATTTAATTGTTGATGGAATCTTTTTCTCCCACCAGATCTTGGTTTATCCATCTCTAAGTCAGTAAAGAAAAGTGTATTTCTGCCTCTTAACCATATGTTTCTATATATCCATATCTGCATCAATCTCTGTTATCTGAAATCCATTTTGACTGTTATATTAAAGCTATGTGATCATAAACTAGTGTAGCAGTCTCCTGGTAAACTCCTACTGACTTCTTTGAATGTTGTTCAAAGATATTTTAGTGTTTAGCAGAGACTTTTAGTACTTTTGGAGAAGGAAATGGCAATCCACTCCAGTACTATTGCCTGGAAAATCCCATGGACAGAGGAGCCTGGTAGGCTACAGTCCGTGGGGTCGCAAAGAGTCGGACACGACTGAGCGACTTCACTTGGAGTGGATTGCCATTCCCTTCTCCAGAGGATCTTCTTGACCCAGTGATGGAACCCAGGTCTCTCGCATTGTAGACAGATGCTTTACTGTCTGAGCCACCAGGGAAGTCCCACTTTCACTTTAGTACTTTAATTTTTAGTAGTCAGACACGACTGAAGCGACTTAGCAGGAGCAGCAGCAGCAGCAGGGAACTAAGCTGCTGTCTATGGGGTTGCACAGAGTCGGACACGACTGAAGTGACTTAGCAGCAGCAGCAGCCGCAGCAGCAGCAAGCTTGTTCATAGTACTTGGTGTTTGAATAGATACTGAGCTGTGGTTAGCTTTGTCTAGTAAATTGATCTCCATGATATGCATGCTATATGATGTGAATTAAATCTTTCCCTAATTTTACAATTTTAAGAAGGTAAATCATAAAGGTCTAAAATACAGAAAATCATCACTATCCAATTTTCTAGCCAATCATTAAATTCAAAATGTCATTACCATGAAAAACATATTATTCAAAAAACAGGTTGTTTAAAACACTAGCAGTTCAAAGAAAAAAATGGATTGCAGACAACAAAGTTTTCAAAGTCAGCATTAGTGGTCATTAAAGACTCAAACTAGGTTCATAACATGTGATGAGCAGTGAAAAGCTCTTTATCCCATTATCAACCCCTTGAGGCAAATTAAAACAATTGAAAAAGAACCCCTGAAGTGCTATAAATAATGGGTGTATGTGTGTTCAGGAGTAAAGAGCAATCTGATGTGATTTTGTGGTGGTATATATATGAGGGTTTTGCCTGGAATATAAAACAAGTTTAAATCCCATGATATTCACATATTGTGAACCTTCATAAAGTCAGTGGTGCAGGCAGTAGGTACCTCAAATGTGTCAAGGGAATTGGTGTACTTATCATAAAGCAGTCACAGATAATAATCTGAAAACTCTAATTACAAGTTTATGGCAATGGGAAACCTTTCATATTGCAAATAATGCCACTGTGTATATTCTGTGGGTCTGCACAAATGTATCAATAAAAGTAGTAATAGATGAAATCTGCCCTCTTAATATTTCGTATTCATTAAATATTCAAAACCTCCATTAACCTTTTTCCATAGATACTGAATATTTTTTTTTGCTTGCATAAGAAGCTATAGAAAAATAACTTGTTTTAATAATAAATGCCCATACATTTCTTTGCAGCAGAAGTGGGTCATATAGGAACCTCATTGTGTTAAAAACATTTTTTGTCCTATGGTGTTTCTTCCTAACTCATGTTGGAACCCCTTGGCCTCACAGAAGTTGCTCTCAAACAAGCTGCACCTGTATGCATCTCCAAGCTGACATCACGATGAGCATGTGCTCCTTTCCCAGTGCTACAAACAGTGTGGAGAGGAGGGGGCTGTGCCCCTGGGCATTTATTATTCCGGGTGACCACCTGGGAGTGGCCAATTCGAAACCATCCTGCAGTAAGAAATGGGCAAGATGTGTAAAGAGGGTGATGACTCTAGGGCTTCATTTTTGCTGGCTGTCATTTAACATGGATGAGCTGTTAAGTGCCTAAAATAGGGGTGCTTATCATGGAGAAACACTGGGCTTGTATGGCCACACAGCATACTCAGTACAATACTGTTCAGCATGAAAAAGGCAGAAGGGTGGCAAGCAAGGCAGAAAGTAACAAACCATTAAGCTAATCCTATAAAGATCTAGCCTGTCAGGCGGCACATTTCCTGAATACTTAGAAAGCACAAGAGAGGCTTATTAATGGTTCATCACAGTTCTTATGTTGCTTACATGGCTAATATGCAAACGGTGCCCTTTTTTCGTGGGATTTTCAGCACATTAGGATATCACTTCCATGGCTACTGTTTTTTTTTTTTTTTTTCCTCCTGGGTAATTGAAGTGTTACCATAGAAGACAATGATTGATGATGTCTTTAAAGGCCTAAAAAAGCACAGACTATTTTTGAAACTGTGCCATTGTCTATATAAGGGGAGAAGAAGGAACTATCTGAATTCTACAGTAGGCTTGGGGCCACAGCAAGGGAGTCCAGAGGCTGATGCAGAGATCAGGGTACATTCAGCTTTTGCTCCCACTCCCCCTACCAAATGCTTGTTTGGTGCGGGAATGGTCTGGAGTTTGTCAGAAGCTCAGTGTAGTTAGACCACTATGCTAGGAAGTTATGACTGCATGCTTCCTCCCTGGGAGCTGCAAAGCTCCTCTTGCCTTTGAAAGCCGCTTGACTGAGTTGAAAATAAGAAAGAGTGGTGGTGATGGTGAGATTAGCTTCAGTTCGCATTTAGAACAAGCAGCTTTCTGTATGGTATTCAGTGTGTGCATGCTGAATTGCTTCAGTTATGTCCAACTCTTTGCGACCCTATGGACTTTAGCCCGCCAGACTCCTCTATCCGTGAGATTCTCCAGGCAAGAATATTGAACCCTTGTCTCCTATGTCTCCTGCACTGGCAGGCGGGTTCTTTAGCACTAGTACCACCTGGGAAGCTTGGTGTTTACAGTATGTGGAAACTATTATCATATGCATGCACATGTCTTCCTTACTTGTATTTGTGTTTTTCTACACCTTGGCATCTCCTTTTAGCCTTCTATTGACGTTGAATCAAGCCAGTAAACATTTAAGGAGAATCTACAACACCTTGTTAGACATTAGGAATACGAAACTATCTAATTACATATTTATTTAACTTCTGGAAAAAACTTGGTCTTGGAAAGTGTGTACCCATAGTTAACAAATACATGTCATTCTAAAATTACTGAGTTTCAGATCTTCCCTGGTGGCTTAGTGGTAAAGAATCTGCTTGACAATTCAGTAGACACGGGTTTGATCCCTGGTCCGGCAAGACCCCGTCCACCACAAAGCAGCTAAGCTCATGTGCCATAACTACTGAGCCTGTGCTCTAGAGCCCGGAAGCTGCAATTACTGAAGCTTGCATGCCCAGAGTCCATGCTCCACAATAAGAGAAGCCATTGCAATGAGAAGCCCATGCAGCATAACTGAAGCATAGCCCCCTGCTCGCCACAACTAGAGAAAAGCTCTTAGAGCAATGAAGACCCAAGCACAACCAAAAATATAAAGAAATAAAATTATAAAATTACTGTTTCCTTTCTCTTTTTTTCATCCTTGTACAAATAATATATAGGATAGAGAAAGAGAGAGTTCCAATTTGAGGGACAGAAGGTAGAAACTATGGATTTGTTTATGTCAATTCAACTCCATTCATTCATTTTAAAATATTGAAAAGGTATGGTCTAATTCTTTAAATAATTTGAGCTGACTCAAAGTATTTGACTTTATACATGTTTAGCACTTGCCAAACAGAAAGTAAGGCCACAAAAATCTAACCAAAGCATTAAGAAGCAAGTTGTAGACACTGTTTCTCGTTTTCATGTTTTTATTTATTTATTATTTAGAACAGTTGTGGTGAAGTGAATTTAAGTAATTTAACTAAGCTTTCTAGAATTCAGTCCCTCATTTACAAAATGGGAATAATACCTGTCTTCATGGTTGTTCTGCATACTAAGGAGAAATATGGAGGAGATTGTATGACATAATAAGATGTCAATAAATTAGCATAATATGTAAACAATGCAAAGAAAAAACAGCCAATAAACAGATCAAGAAAATTTCATTTGAAATTGGGCTGAAAATGTCTCTGTTTCACACTTCCTTGTTGAATGCCTCTTAGTCTTTTTTTTTTTAATTAATTTATTTTCTAATTGAAGGATAATTGCTTTACAAAATTTTGCTGTTTTCTGTCAAACCTCAACATGAATCAGCCATAGGTATACATATATCCCCTCCCTTTTGAAACTCCCTCTCATCTTGCTCCCCATCCCACCCCTCTAGGTTGATACAGAGCCCATGTTTGAGTTTCCTGAGACATATAGCAAATTCCCGTTGGCTATCTATTTTACATACCGTGACGGCACACAAGCGCAGCCAAGAGGAGCTACCCCACATCCGAGGTCAAGGGAAGTGGCCGAGAGTGCCAGGCAGTGACTGCGCAGGAACGGCCCAGAGGAGCTACCCCATGTCTGAGGTTGGGGCAGCGGCTGAGAGTGTCAGGCTGCGACAGTGCAGGAGCAGCTGAGAGGAGATACCTCATGTCTGAGGTCAGGGGCAGTGGCCAGGAGGAGCTACCTGCTGCCTGATGCCAGGGGTGGCGGCCGGGAGGAGCTACCCCATGTCCAGGGAGCCATGGCTGTGCGAGCGCAGGAGGGCCTAGAGGAGCTACTTCATGTTCAAGGTCAGGAGGGACGGTGGTGAGGAGATACCTCTCATCCAAGGTAAGGAGCAGCGGCTGTGCTTTGCTGGAACAGCCATGTAGAGATACCACGTGCAAGATAAGAGAAACCCAAGTAGGACGGTAGGTGTTGCAAGAGGGCATCAGAGGGCAGACACGCTGAAACCATAATCACAGAAAACTAGTCAATCTAATCACATTAGGACCACAGCCTTGTCTAACTCAATGAAGCTAAGCCATGCCCTGTGAGGCCACCCAAGATGGGTGGGTCATGGTGAAGAGGTCTGACAGAATGTGGTCCACTGGAGAAGAGAATGGCAAGCCACTTCAGTATTCTTGCCTTGAGAACCCCATGAACAGTATGAAAAGGCAAAATGATAGAATACTGAAAGAGGAACTCCCCAGGTCAGTAGGTGCCCAATATGCTACTGGGGATGAATGGAGAAATAACTCCAGAAAGAATGAAGGGATGGAGTCAAAACAAAAACAATACCCAGTTGTGGATGTGACTAGTGATAGAAGCAAGGTCCCATGCTGTAAAGACCATATTGCCCAGGAACCTGGAATTTTAGGTCCATGAATCAAGGCAAATTGGAAGTGGTCAAACAGGAGATGGCAAGAGTGAACATCGACATTCTAGGAATCAGTGAACTAAAATGGACAGGAATGGGTGAATTTAACTCAGATGACCATTATATCTACTACTGTGGGCAGGGATCCCTCAGAAGAAATGGAGTAGCCATCATGGTCAACAAAAGAATCTGAAATGCAGTACTTGGATGCAATCTCAAAAACAACAGAATGATCTCTGTTCGTTTCCAAGGCAAACCATTCAATATTACAGTAATCCAAGTCTATGCCCCAACCAGTAATGCTGAAGAAGCTGAAGTTGAACTGTTCTATGAAGACCTACAAGACCTTTTAGAACTAACACCCAAAAAAGATGTCCTTTTCGTTATAGGGGACTGGAATGCAAAAGTAGGAAGTCAAGAAACACCTGGAAGAACAGGCAAATTTGGCCTTAGAATACGGAATGAAGCAGGGCAAAGGCTAATAGAGTTTTGCCAAGAGAATGCACTGGTCATAGCAAACACCCTCTTCCAACAACACAAGAGAAGATTCTACACATGGACATCACCAGATGGTCAACACCGAAATCAGATTGATTATATTCTTTGCAGCCAAAGATGGAGAAGCTCTATACAGTCAGCAAAAACAAGACCGGGAGCTGACTGTGGCTCAGATCATGAGCTCCGTATTGCCAAATTCAGACCTAAATTGAAGAAAGTAGGGAAAACCCCTAGACCATTCAGGTATGACCTAAATCAAATCCCTTATGATTATACAGTAGAAATGAGAAATAGATTTAAGGGAGTAGATCTGATAGATAGAGTGCCTGATGAACTATGGACGTAGGTTCATGACATTGTACAGGAGACAGGGATCAAGACCAGCCCCATGGAAAAGATGCAAAAAAGCAAAATGGCTGTCTGAGGAGGCCTTACAAATAGCTGTGAAGAGAAGCGAAAAGCCATGGAGAAAAGGAAAGATATAAGCATCTGAATGCAGAGTTCCAAAGAATAGCAAGAAGAGATAAGAAAGACTTCCTCAGCAATCAATGTAAAGAAATAGAGGAAAACAACAGAATGGGAAAGACTAGAAAACTCTTCAAGAAAATTAGAGATACCAAGAGAACATTTCATGCAAAGATGGGCTCGATAAAGGACTGAAATGGTATGGACCTAACAGAAGCAGAAGATATTAAGAAGAGGTGGCAAGAATACACAAAAGAACTGTACAAAAAAGATCTTCACAACCAAGATAATCACGATGGTGTGATCACTGACCTAGAGCCAGACATCCTGGAATGTGAAGTCAAGTGGGCCTTAGGAAGCATCACTACGAACAAAGCTAGTGGAGGTGATGGAATTCCAGGTGAGCTATTTCAAATCCTGAAAGATGATGCTGTGAAAGTGCTGCACTCAATATGCCAGCAAATTTGGAAAACTCAGCAGTGGCCACAGGACTGGAAAAGGTCAGTTTTCATTCCAATCCCAAAGAAAGGCAATGCAAAAGAATGCTCAAACAACCGCACAATTGCAGTCATCTCACACACTAGTAAAGGCTTCAGCAGTATGTGAACCGTGAACTTCCAGATGTTCAAGCTGGTTTTACAAAAGGCAGAGGAACCAGAGATCAAATTGCCAACATCTGCTGGATCATCGAAAAAGCAAGAGAGTTCCAGAAAAACATCTATTTCTGCTTTATTGACTATGCCAAAGCCTTTGACTGTGTAGATCACAATAAACTGCAGAAAATTCTGAAAGAGATGGGAATACCAGACCACCTGACCTCTTGAGAAACCTATATGCAGGTCAGGAAGCAATAGTTAGAACTGGACATGGAACAACAGACTGGTTCCAAAAAGGAAAAGGAGTACATCAAGGCTGTATGTTGTCACCCTGCTTATTTAACTTATATGCAGAGTACATCATGAGAAACGCTGGGCTGGAAGAAGCAAGACCTGGAATCAAGTTTGCTGGGAGAAATATCAATCACCTCAGATATGCAGATGACACCACCCTTATGGCAGAAAGTGAAGAGGAACTTCCAAAAAAAAAAAAAAAAGCCTCTTGATGAAAGTGAAAGAGGAGAGTGAAAAAGTTGGCTTAAAGATCAACATTCAGAAAACAAAGATCATGGCATCCGGTCCCATCACTTCATGGGAAATAGATGGGGGAAACAGTGGAAACAGTGGCAGACTTTATTTTTGAGGGGCTCCAAAATCACTGCAGATGGTGACTGCAGCCATGAAGTTAAAAGACGCTTTCTCCTTGGAAGAAAAGTTATGACCAACCTGGATAGCATATTCAAAAGCAGAGACATTACTTTACCAACAAAGGTCCGTCTAGTCAAGGCTATGGTTTTTCCAGTGGTCATGTATGGATGTGAGAGTTGGACTGTGAAGAAGGCTGAGTGCCGAAGAATTGATGCTTTTGAACTGCGGTGTTGGAGAAGACTCTTGAGAATCCCTGCAAGGAGATGCAACCATTCCATTCTAAAGGAGATCAGCCCTGGGATTTCTTTGGAAGGAATGATGCTAAAGCTGAAACACCAGTACTTTGTCCACCTCATGTGAAGAGCTGACTCATTGGAAAAGATTCTAATGCTGGGAGGGAGTGGGGGCAGGAGGAAAAGGGGACGACAGAGGATGAGATGGCTGCATGGCATCACTGACTTGATGGATGTGAGTCTGAGTGAACTCCAGGAGTTGGTGATGGACAAGGAGGCCTGGCGTCCTGTGATTCATGGGGTCGCCAAGAGTCGGACCTGACTGAGCGACTGAACTGAACTGAACTGAACTGAATATAAGTTTCCATGTTACTCTCTCCATACGTCTCACCCTCTCCTCCCCTCTCCCTATGTCCATAAGTCTATTTTGTATGTCTGTTTCTCCACTGCTGCCCTGTAAATAAATTCTTCAGTACCAGTTTTTCTGGGTTCCATTTACATGCATTAGAATACAATATTTCTCTTTCTCTTTCTGACTTACTTCACTCTGTATAATAGGTTCTAGGTTCATCTACCTCATTAGAACTGATTATAATAGATTCCATTTTTACAGCTGAGTAATATTGCATCATGTATATGTACCACAACTTCTTTATCCATTCATCTATCATGGACATCTAGGTTGCTTCCATATCCTAGCTCTGGTAAATAGTGCTGCACAGAACAATGGGATCATGTATCTTTTTCAAATTTGATTTCCTCAGGATATATGTCTAGGAGTGGATTACTGGGTCATATGGTGGTTTTAGTCCTAGGTTTTTTTAAATATAAATTTATTTATTTTAATTGGAAGCTAATTACTTTACAATATTGTATTGGTTTTGCCATACATCAACATGAATCCACCATGGGTGTACACGTGTTCCCCATCCTGAACCCCCTCCCACCTCCCTCCCCATACCATCCCTCTGGGTCATCCCAGTGCAAAAGCCCCGAGCGTCATGTATCATGCATCAAACCTGGACTGGTGATTTGTTTCACGTATGATATTATACGTTTCAGTGCCATTCTCCCAAATCATCCCACCCTCGCTCTCTCCCAGAGAGTCCAAAAGACTCTTCTATACATCTGTGTCTCTTTTGCTATCTCACATACAGAGTTATCATTACCATCTTTCTAAATTCCATATATATGTGTGTTAGTGTACTGTATTGGTGTTTTTCATTCTGGCTTACTTCACTCTGTATAATAGGCTCCAGTTATACCCACCTCATTAGAACTGATTCAAATGCATTTTTTTTAATGGCTGAGTAATACTCCATTGTGTATATGTACCACAGCTTTCTTATCCATTCATCTGCTGATGGGCATCTAGGTTGCTTCCATGTCCTGGCTATTATAAACAGTACTGTGATGAACAATTGGGATACACGTGTCTCTTTCCCTTCTGGTTTCCTCAGTGTGTATGCCCAGCAGTGGGATTGCTGGGTAATATGGCAGTTCTATTTCCTGTTTTTTAATGAATCTCTACACTGTTCTCCATAGTGGCTGTACTAGTTTGCATTCCCACCAACAGTGTAAGAGAGTTCCCTTTTTTTCCACACCCTCTTCAGCATTTATTGCTTGTAGACTTTTGGAGAGCACCCATTCTGACTGGTGTGAAATGGTACCTCATTGTGGTTTTGATTTTCATTTCTCTGATAATGAGTGATGTTGAGCATCTTTTCATGTATTTGTTAGCCATCTGGATGTTTTCTTTGGAGAAATGTCTGTTTAGTTCTTTGGCCCATTTTTTGATTGGGTCGTTTGTTTTTCGGGAATTGAGCTGCAGGAGTTGCTTGTTTATTTTTGAGATTAATTCTTTGTCAGTTGCTTCATTTGCTATTATTTTCTCCCATTCTGAAGGTTGTCTTTTCACCTTGCTTATAGTTTTCTTCATTGTGCAGAAGCTTTTAATTTTAATTAGGTCACATTTGTTTATTTTTGCTTTTATTTCCAATATTCTGAGAGATGGGTCATAGAGGATCCTGCTGTGATTTATGTTGGAGAGTGTTTTGCCTATGTTCTCCTCTAGGAGTTTTATAGTTTCTGGTCTTACATTTAGATCTTTAATCCATTTTGAGTTTATTTTTGTGTATGGTGTTAGAAAGTGTTCTAGTTTCATTCTTTTACAAATGGTTGACCAGTTTTCACAGCATCACTTATTAAAGAGATTGTCTTTTCTCCTTTGTATATTCTTGCCTCCTTTGTCAAAAATAAGTTGTCCATAGGTGCATGGATTTATCTCTGGGCTTTCTATTTTGTTCCATTGATCAATATTTCTGTCTTTGTGCCAGTACCATACTTTCTTGATGACTGTGGCTTTATAGTGGAGACTGAAGTCAGGCAGGTCGATTCCTCCAGTTCCATTCTTCTTTCTCAAGATCCCTTTGGCTATTTGAGGTTTTTTGTACTTCCATACAAATTGTGAAGTTATTTGTTCTAGCTCTGTGAAAAATACTGTTGGTAGCTTGATAGGGATTGCATTGAATCTATAGATTGCTTTGGGTAATATACTCATTTTCACTATATTGATTCTTCTGATCCATGAACAGGGTATATTTCTCCATCTATTAGTGTTTTCTTTGATTTTTTTCCCCAGTGTTTTATAGTTTTCTATATATAGGTCTTTATTTTCTTTAGGTAGGTATATTCCTAAGTATTTTATTCTTTTCATTGCAATGGTGAATGGAATTGTTTCCTTAATTTCTCTCTTTACTTTCTCATTATTAGTGTATGAGAATGCAAGGGATTTCTGTGTGTTGATTATATATCCTGCAACTTTACTATATTCATTGATTAGCTCTAGTAATTTTCTGGTGGAGTCTTTAGGGTTTTCTATGTAGTGGATCATGTCATCTGTAAACAGTGAGAATTTTACTTCTTCTTTTCCAATTTGGAATCCTTTTATTTCTTTTTCTGCTCTGATTGCTGTGGCCAAAACTTCCAAAACTATGTTGAATAATAGTGGTGAAAGTGGGCACCCTTGTCTTGTTCCTGACTTTAGGGGAAATGCTTTCAATTTTTCACCATTGAGGATAATGTTTGCTGTGGGTTTGTCATATATAGCTTTTATTATGTTGAGGTATGTTCCTTCTATTTCTGACTTCTGGAGACTTTTTATCATAAATGGATGTTGAATTTTGTCAAAGGCTTTCTCTGCATCTATTGAGATAATCATATGGCTTTTATTTTTCAATTTGTTAATTATTCCTAGGTTTTTAAGGAATCTCCATACCATCTTCCACAGTGGCTGTATCAATTTACATTCCCACCAACAGTGCAAGAGCCTTCTTTTTCTCCACACCCTCTCCAGAATTTATTATTTGTAGACTTTTTGATGATGGCCATTCTGACCAGTGTGAGGTGATATCTCATTGTAGTTTTGATTTGCAATTCTCTACTAATGAGCGATGATGAGCATCTTTTCATGTTTTTGTCAGCCATCTGTATGTCTTCTTTTACATCTGTTAGGTCTTTCCCCCACTTATTGATAGGGTTTTTTGTTTTTCTGGTTTTGAGTTGTATGGGCTGCTCGTATATTTTTGAAATTAATCCTTTGTCAGTTGTTACATTTGCTATTATTTTCTCTCATTCTGAAGGTTATCTTTTCACCTTGCTTATAGTTTCTTTTGCTGTGCAAAAGCTTTTAATTTTATTCAGGTCCCACTTGTTTACTTTTGTTTTTATTTCCATTACTCTAGGAGGTGGGTCATAGAGGATCTTGCTTTGATTTATGTCATTGAGTGTTCTATCTATATTTCCACTAAGGGTTTTATAGTTTCTGGTCTTACATTTAGGTCTTTAATCCATTTTGAGTTTATCTTTGTGTATGGTGTTAGGAAGTGTTCTAATTTCATTCTTTTACATGTAGCTGTCCAGTTTTCTCAGCATCATTTATTGAAATGGCTGTCTTTGCCTCATTGTATATTCTTGCCTCCTTTGTCAAAAATAAGGTACCCATCAATGCATGAGTTAGTTTCTGGACTTTCTATCTTATTCCATCGGTCTGTATTTCTGTTTCTGTGCCAGTACCATCCTGTCTTGATGACTGTAGCTTTATAGTATAATCTGAAGTCATGAAGATTGATTCCTCCAGCTCCATTCTTCTTTCTCAATACTTCTTTGGCTATTCAGGGTCTTTTGTGTTTCCATATGAATTGTGAAATTTTTTGTTCTAGTTCTGTGAAAAAAAGCCATTGGTAATTTGACAGGGATTGCATTGAATCTGTAGATTGAATTTGGTAGTATAGTCATTTTCACAATATTGATTCTTCTACCCAGGTACATAAAATATTTCCTCATCTGTTTATGTTGTCTTTGATTTCTTTCATCAGTGTCTTATAATTTTCTGTGTACAGTTCTTTTGTCCTCTCAGGTAAGTTTATTCTTAGATAATATTATTTTTGTTACAATGGTGAATAGGATTAATTCCTTAATTTCCCTTTCTGATGTTTCATTGTTAGTATACAGAAATGCAAGTGATTTCTGTGTATTGACTTTGTATCCTGCAATTTTGCTAAATTCACTGATTAGTTCTAGTAATTTCTGATACTATCTTTAGGGTTTTCTATTACAGTATCATGTCATCTGCAAACAGTGAGAGCTTTACTTCTTCTTTTCTGATATGGATTCCTTTATTTCTTTTTCTTCTCTGATTACTGTAGCTAGGACTTCCAAACTATGTTGAATGATAGTGGTGAAAGTGGACACCTTTGTCTTATTCCTGATCTTAGAGGGAATGCTTTCAGTTTTTCACCACTGAGAATAGTGTTTGCTGTAGGCTTATCATGTATAGCTTTTATTGTGTTGAGGCAGGTTCCTTCTATGCCCATTTTTTGAAGAGTTTTAATCAATAATGGGGGCTGAATTTTGTCAAAGGTTTTTTCTGCATCTGTTGAGATTGTCATATGGTTTTTATTTTTCAATTTGTTAATATGGTGTATGACATTTATTTATTTGCATATATTGAAGAATTCTTGCATCCCAGGAAGAAACCCAACTTGATCATGGTGTATGAGCTTTTTGGTGTGTTGTTGAATTCTGTTTGCTAAAATTATGTTGAGGATTTTTGCATCTATGTTCATCAGTGATATTGGCCTATAGTTTTCTTTTTTTGTGTTGTCTTTGTCTGCTTTTGGTATCAGGGTGATGGTGGCCTCGTAGAATGAATTTGGAAGGATTCCTTCCTCTGCAATTTTTTGAAATAGTTTTAGAAGTATAGGCTTAAGCCATCTGATCCTGAGCTTTTGTTTTTTGGGAGATTTTAGATCACATCTTCAATTTCAGTGCTTGTAATTGAGTTGTTCATAATTTCTATTTCTTCCTGTTTCAGTCTTGGAAGACTGAACTTTTCTAAGAATCTGTCCGTTTCTTCCAGGTTATCAATTTTATTGCCATATAATTGTTCATAATAGTCTCATAATCCTTTGTATTTCTGCATTGTCTCTTGTAACCTCTTCTTTTTCCTTTCTAGTTTTCTTGATTTGATTCTTCTCTCCTTTGTCTTGATGAATCTCGCTAAAGGTTTGTCGATTTTGTTTATCTTCTCAAAGAACCAGCTTTTAGTTTATTAATCTTTACTATTATTTCTTTCATTTGTTTTTCATTTATTTCTGCTCAGATCTTTATGATTTCTTTCCTTCTACTAATTTTGGGTTTTTCCTGTTCTCCTTTTCCCAATTGTTTTAGGTGTAAATTAGGTTGTCCATTCAATGTTTTTCTTGTTTCTTGAGGTAGGATTGTATTGCTATAAACTTCCCTCTTAGAACTGCTTATGCTGTATCCCACAGGTTTTGAGTTGTCATGTTTTCATTGTCATTTGTTTCTAGAAATTTTTTTATTTCCCTTTTGATTTCATCAGTAACCTGTTGGTTATTTAGAAATGTATTGATTAATCTCCATGTGCTTGTGTTTTTTACAGGTTTTTTTTCTTGTAATTGATATCTAGTCTCATAGCATTGTGGTTGGAGAAGATGCTAAATACAAGTTAAGTTTTCTTAAATTTACTGAGGTTTGATTTGTGACCCAAGATGTGGTCTATCCTGGAGAATGTTCCATGTGCACTTGAGAAGAAGGTGTATTCTTCTGCATTTGGATGGAATGTTCTGAAGATATCAATGAGATCCATCTCATCTAATGTATCATGTAAGACTTGTGTTTCCTTATTAATTTTCTATTTTGATGACCTGTCCTTTGTTGTGAGTGGGGTGTTAAAATCACCTACTATTATTGTGTTGCTGTCAGCCTCTCCTTTTATGTCTGTTAGTGTTTGTCTTATATATTGAGGTGCTCCTATGTTGGGTGCATAAATAATGTCTATTTTGTCTGATATGAGGATTGCTACTCCAGCTTTCTTTTGCTTCCTGTTTGCATGGAATATATTTTTTCATCCTCTCACTTTCAGTCTATATGTGTCTTTAGGTCTGAAGTGGGTTTTTTGTAGATAGCATATATATGGATCTTGTTTTTGTATCCATTCAGCCAGTCTAGTCTTTTTTTGGTGCATTTAATCCATTTACATTTAAAGTAATTATTGATATATATGTTCCTATTGTGACTTTTGTTTAATTGTTTGGGGCTGATTTTGTAGATCTTTTGCTTCTCTTGCATTTCTTGACTATGTAAATCCCTTTAACATTTGTTATAAAGCTGGTTTGGTGGTACTGAATTCTCTTAACTTTTGCTTGTCTGAAATACTTTTTATATCTCCATCAATTTTGAGTGAGATACTTGCTAGGTACAGTAATCTTTGTTGTAGATTTTTCCCTTTGAGTACTTTAAACATTGTGACATTCTCTTCTGGCCTGCAGAGTTTCCGCTGAAAGATCAGCTGTTAAATGTATGGGGTTTCCCTTGTATGTTACTTGTTGCTTTTCCCTTGATGTTTTTAATCTTTCTTTGTGTTTAGTCTTTGTTAGTTTGATTAGTATGTTTCTTGGTGTGTTTCTCCTTGGGTTTATTCTATATGGGACTCTGTGTCTCTTGGACTTGGACTATTTCCTTTTCCATGTTGGGGAAATTTTCAACTACAATCTCTTCAAAAATTTCCTTATAACCTTTCTTTTTCTCTTCTTCTTCTGGGACCCCTATAATTCGAATGTTTGTGCATTTGATATTGTCCCAGAGGTCTCTGAGACTATCCTCAGTTCTTTTCATTCTTTTTACCTACTTCTGCTCTTCAGAAGTCATTTCCACCATTTTGCCTTCTAGCTTACAAGGAGGGCTGGGTGCCCATGGAGCCCAGGCTACAGCATGGCTGCCGCCCACCCTGCTGAAGAGGCTGAGGATGGGATCCAAAAGTGGAAGAAAGAGGATGAGAAAGAGGAGGAAGAGGCAGCCACAGGGCCGTGCATGGGAGAGGAGGCTCTGAGGAAGGCCCCGGAGGAGGGAAAGCTGGACTTACACCCACTGCTCAATAGGTGGGCTCTGTGGTTCTTCAAGAATGACCGCAGCTGAACATCTTGGCAGAACAACCTGCATCGAGTCACCAAGTTCAACACCATGGAGGACTTCTGGGCGATATATAATAATATCCAGCTGGCCAGTAAGCTCTCTTCTGGCTGTGACTACACCCTGTTCAAGGATGGCATTAAGCCCATGTGGGAAAACAGCAGGAATAAGCGGGGTGGCCGCTGGCTGGTCAGCCTCACCAAGCAGCAGCGTCACATTGAGCTGGACCACCTGTGGCTGGAGACACTGCTGTGTCTCATCGGGGAGAGCTTTAGGGAGCACAGCCAGGAAGTGTGTGGAGCCATCATCAACATCTGAGCCAAGGGGGACAAGGTTGCTGTGTGGACACGGGAGGCAGAGAACCAGGAGGGTGTGCTACACATTGGGCGTGTCTACAAAGAGTGCCTGGGCCTCTCCACAAAGACCATCAGTGGGTACCAGGCCCACACAGCCACAGCCACCAAGAGCAACTCCTTAGCCAAGAACAAATTTGTGGTGTGAGAGGACCCTGAGCCTCCCATTGCTGTGTGTATCCTTGTTCTTCTGCTTCAGATATTCTACTATTGATTCCTGAGAGAGTATTTTTTATTTCAGTAATTGTGTTGCTTGTCTCTGTATGTTTATTCTTTAATTCTTCTAGGTCTTTGTTAATTGATCCTTGCATTTTCTCTATTTTGTTTTCAAGGTTTTTGATCATCCTTATTATCATTATTCTGAATACTTTTTCAGGTAGTTTGCCTAATTCCACTTCATTTATTTAGACTTCTGTTTTTCTAGTTTGTTCCTTCATTTGTGTAGTATTTCTCTGCCTTTTCATTATTATTTTGTTTAAACTTACTGTTTCTGAGGTCTTCTTTTCCCAGGCTTCAAGGCTGAATTCTTTCTTCCTTTTGGTTTCTGCCCTCCTAAGCCCAGTCAAGTGGCTTGTGTAAGCTTCATATAGGGCGAGATTTGTGCTGAGTTTATTTTTGTTTGTTTGTTTGTTTTTCTTTTGATGGACAAGGCTAAGGGAGGTGGTAATCCTGTCTACTGATGATTTGGTTTATATTTTTGTTTTGTTTGTTGTTTAGATGAGGCATCCTGCACAGGAGCTACTGGTGGTTGGGTGATGCCGGGTTTTGTATTCAAATGGTTTCCTTATTGTGAGTTCTCAGTGTTTGATATTCCCTAGGGTTAGTTCTCTGGTAGTCTAGGGTCTTGGAGTCAGTGCTTCCACTCCAAAGGCTCAGTGCTTGATCCATGGTCAGGAAGGAAGATTCCACAAATGGTTTATTATGGCATTAACCCCAGACAAATGGCTGTTACAAAATCAGACAAATAATAATGAAAATAATGGAATATACACATATACATATATACAGTCTAACAAAACATATATATATATAAAATATATATATTATAAATATATATATATATTATATATATATATATAATATATATATAAACAAAAATATAAACAGTCCAACAAAAATAAAGTACAATAATTGACCTGTTAAACAAAGGAAACCAAATATTATATCTACCAGTTAAGAACAAAACTAACTAAAGCACAATCTGAAAAACAAAACTAAAGCAAGGTGCCAAGTGGGGAAAAAAGCAATGAAAAACTAACAAGTTTGGTGAGAAGAAAGAAAGAATAGATATGCAAAGTTAAATAGAGATAGATAAAGAAGATTTATATACATTAAAGATTAACTGCAAGGGGAACAGAACAGTAAAGAAAGCAAAGAGATAAATGTATAAAAATAATAATATATCTTTAAAAAATTAAAACAAAAAAATAAAAAATTAAAATTAAAAAAAAACAAACAAAAAAAGAAAACTCCACAGAACTACAAAAGCCCAATGTAGAGGTCGAGGTTTATAATAACAAAAAGTGTGAAAACTCAAAAGCTTAATTAGATTTCATAGTGTCAATAAAATCATCAACTACAGTAGTGTAGGGGGGGATGGGCAAAAAACCCAAAAGAATCTACAGAACTAGTCAAAATATATAGTCAAAAAATGTTTTTATTGAGTCACTGCTCTCAGAGTCCTTTCCCTCACTGGGAGTCACAGTCCACCTCACCTCCCTAGAATGCCCTCCAACACTATGCTGGTCTCTGGACCTCCTGTGGGGGCAGCTCAGATTCTGCTGCTGCTGCTGCTGCTTAGTCATTTCAGTCATCTCCAACTCTGTGAGATACCATAGACGGCAGCCCAGCAGGCTCCTCTGTCCACAGGATTCTCTAGGCAAGAATACTGGAGTGGGTTGCCATTTCCTTCTCTGGCTCAGATTCTACTCTGGTGCTATTTCTGTGTGTTCTTGCCTCCAATGTCCACAGCTATCAGAACTATTGTGCTTTCTTTTGTGGGAACTCTCAATGTCATTTTATATATTCCATAGACACAGAGTCGGCTTAGTTGATCATGTGGATTTAATCTGCAGCTTGTACAGCTCGTGGGAAGGTTTTGGGTCTTCTTTAGCCAAACTGCTCCTGGTTTTCAATTGTGGTTTTATTTCCACCTCTGCATGTGGGTCGTCCACTGAGGTTTGCTCCTGAGGCTGCCCTGGAGGACTTGGGTCTGCCCCAGTGAGTGCCAGGTGTGGAGGTGGTGCAGCTACTTGGGTCGCAGGGGTTCTGGCAGCACCAGGTACTCAGGGGAGTTGGTGGCTAGGGCAGGAGGAAATATAGTGCTCTAGAAGGGTATGGCAACCAATATTGGCCGATACACTCCAGTATTCTTGCCTGGAGAACCCGCCTGACAGAGATCCCTGGCAGGCCACAGTTCACAAGGTCATAAAGAGTTGGACACAACTCAAGTGACCCTGCATGCATAGATACAAGGTTTTTTTTTTCTTTCTTTCTTTTTTTTTTTTTTTTGCCTGTGGCAACTCTACCCCAGTGAGGGTTGAGCATGAAGATGGTGCAGCTGCTTGGTTTGCAGGGACCCTGGTGGCGCCAAGGGTGCAAGGACACAGACTGCCTACACCATAGGAGATATGGCCCTATCAGGCTCTTTTTTCAAGCCTCTTGTAGTCGAGGATCAGAAGGTCTCTTTGGCCAGTCTTTCTCCATAGCTCTGCCACTTCAGGCAGTTAGAAGGCTCCCTTCCCTGGGTTCCTTCTCTGTTCTTTGGCACATCAAGCTCATAGAGGGGCCCTCAGGCTGGGGTCCTACTCTGTAGTTCAGTGCATCAAGTCACTTAAAGAAACACCCTGGGTCGGGTCCTACTCAGTAGTTCAGTGTGTCAGGTGTTTGATGGGCCAGACTCTCTATTGTCCAGCTGTTGATCCTGGCCTGTGGAGAGAGAGAGGTTATGGTGATGGTTCCACCCCTTATGTATGACTCAGCCATATCGCTTTGCTTCCACGGCTGCCTGGCTTTCCTCCACAGGCATTTCCTACCCATCTCCTCCCTCACATCCCCTTGATCCATCTTTCAGCAGTCAATAGTAGCCCTTGCACTGGGATTGCTCCACAATCCCTAAACTCCAGCCCCCAGCCACTGCGTCTTCTAGGGACCTGAATCCCTGTCCAGGATATGTATGGCTGAGGCAAGGACTGTCTGAGTCTCATTCCATTTAGGCTTACTCAGATCAGATGTTTCATTCTCAGCCTTAAATTTTTCTCCTCTGACTCAGACAATTGCCCCAGTGTGGGGATTGGACCCCTGCTTCAGTTCTTGCAGCTGCCAAGGACAGGTCCAGTACTACTAAACTCCTATTTTTTCCCCTAGTTCCTTCATCCTACTGAGTTTTGCGTGGTTCTATATATTATTTTCCACTGGTCAGGTACTCCTGTCTGCTCTCAGCTGGTGTTCTGCATGCACTTCTGTGTCTGAAGGTGTATTCCTGATGTATCCATGGAGAGAGATGTCCTCCACATCCACCTACCCCTCCACCATCTTGTTCTCTCCTGGATGACTCTTTTAAAATATGTACAGATCTGTATTTTTCCCTTTTCTGACTATGAACTTCTTGCAAGTTGGAATGATATATTTTACTTTGAAAGTATTTTTGGTTGGTTTACTTTTCTATATTCTTCATGCATAATAGAACATGAATGTATCTGATAATATTACAAGTGAAAATTAGAAAGCAGAGGGGTCATTTGGAATAATTATAGCTTGGTAGAGAATATGAGCTAAAGGAGGATTAAGTAAATTGATTAAAGTCATGGAGAAGTTTGAAAATAACAAAGAATAATAGAAAAAATTAGAGGACTAGAATATATGTTCTACTACTTTGTCAACTGGTCAACTTTGCTTTTCATGTTTGGCCAACACTTTAACCAAAAGAGGAGGGATATTGTTCTTCTCTGAATTTTAAAACCCTTGAGGGTGACCTCAACAAACTGACAGAATTTTAACGTATTATGTATTTAAAAAATAATTTATATGTCCATTTTCCTACCTCATAATTGTCACGTGAAAAGTTTCTTCCTCTTCATACTTCTCTTCCCACTTGCTAGCCAAGTCTTCTTGACATGCACTCTTATTATTCATTTTAAGAACTAGTGCATGACTTGTCTTGAATTCAGTACTTGAATTCAGCCCAAATCTTCTCTGACCTTCATAAAATCAAAGCTAACAAGGGTAAACTTCTCAGGTTCAAGCCTCTGGATTCAAATGCATACTTAAGTGATTGTTGTACATTCTTTTAGTCTCTGATAGTAGTAAGTATGAGAATATTCCAGCAGATTCATATTAATCTCTAATTACATTTATTTTCCCATCCAGGCTTTGAACCTAAAATTTTTTAATATAATCCTAGCCACACTGATATAATACATTCTTTCCATTAATAGTTTTATTCAACTGCCAATATACCATACACTATATAGCAATGAGAAGTTCACTTGATTCAGTTGGGATGGTTTTTAGGCTATGAACTTATAATGATATACAGTTTCTCCTCTGCCTCAATGTCTTATACTGCAGGGCGATCTGGATATATCAGCACACATTAAGGATACTTAATCTGTATGCTCCACGTCTGACACACAAAATATGTCATCCAAATATAAGAAAATAAAAGTCTGTGGTACAGGAAAGGAATCTTCAAGATGCCCTGGAAAGAAGAAGAGCAATAAGTATGGCAATTTCTATACATGCTCTTCAGGTACCATATATTGGCCATTTTGTAAGATGCATTGGATACAGGATACTTTTTTACAAGATCATTTCAGAGGTCTCTCAATCCTTGTTAATTGAATAGTTACAATGATAGGAATTAGATGACTCTGCTATAATCCATCAGAAGCCAGAACAAGAATTGAGCCCAATAGTTGAAATCATTTTTATTCATCAGAAGGGATTAAAGAATAACTAGCTGACTATAAGATCTCTAGGAAATCTGGACATACCTGAAATAAGTATCTGTTATGGGTTGAATTGTGCCCATCCCCCAAATCATATGTTGAGGCCCCAACCTCCAGAATCTCACAATGTGACTTTCTTTAGAGATGGGGCCTTGAACGAGGTGATTAAGTTATAATGAAACATTTGGCACAGGCCCTAATCCAGTATATATCTCTATGAAAAGAGATTAGGGCTCACCAGGGATGTGCATATAGTAGAAACGAGGACATAGTGAGAATTTGAAGATCAAATAGTGAGGCCTAAGAAGAAATCTATCCTGCTGACAACTTGATCTTGAACTTCTAGATTTCAGAATTGTTAGAAATAAATTTTTATTATTTCAAGCCCTCAGCCTGTTATGGTGGCTCTACCAAACTAATGTAATTGTAAACATGAAATTCTTTATCAACATCTGCATTAGTCATTCAAATTATTTACCACATTCCTTAAGCTATAGTACAGACAACATGTAAAATGGCATATATGTATATATTAGTTCTAATGGCTATTTTAAAATCTTGATCTCTCTGCTTGATTTTGCATTGTTGCTGCACTTATAGTGGCTTTATTAATATTTATCCACCAGTATTTATACAAGTACTTTGGCTACCTGCTGCAAAGAACTGACTCATTTGAAAAGACCTTGATGTTGTGAAAGATTGAAGGCAGGAGGAGAAGGGGACAACAGGGAATGAGATGGTTGGATGGCATCACTGACACAATGGACATGAATTTGAAACTCTGGAAGCTGGCAATGGACAGGGAGGCCTGGCCTGCTGCAGTCCATGGGTCACAAAGGGTCAGACATGACTGAGCAACTGAACTGAACTGATTGATACATAATTGTTATAAATTTATCAGTTAACCAATATTTCAATGCATGTAGTCAGTAACAAGGAATTTAGGGTGTCCTAAGGACTAGATTATTATTTGGCTGAAAGCAGAGCTCTGTCTTTTTATCAACCAACAGTTATTAGATTTTCAATATTGTTTTTCCTTTTATGGGGCCAATTATTTGGCACTTCTAGTCAATTTTCTAGATTATTTTGGCAGAGGTTTCAACAGGTGATTCTCTTTTGCTTCCATGGGGGTCAATTTTGAAATTCCTAGGAATGTTAATAATAGCCAAAGTTATTCATGAAAAAGTTATTCAAAGTTATTCATAGGAGTTTGGCATCTAGTAAATGTTGAACATATGGACATTTAAAACTTTATCTCCATTATACATGAGAAAAGCTCACTACTTCCATAATATTCCAAAGTCATAGACTACTCTAGAAGTGTATCTACTATCTATATAAATATTTGTGGTTTGTATCTGATCCTTGCTTGATCACTGCAAATAACTCCATTTCAGCAGACATCTAAATAAACAAAACAAACTTAATTGAAGTCCTCTGCACCCTGTCTGGCTTCACCTTCTTCTGTGGATTTTAACGTCATCCCTGAGCTTATGAATACCTGGATAGTTGGTGAATGGGAGGACAATACTTATTAGGATACCTAGTTGCTCCACTATCCATTCAAAGTTGATCTGGGTTGATCACTGGGCCAACCACTAAGGCCTACATCAAAAAACCAAATATGAACCACCTAACGAGGTCTATGACTCTGAATTTCCTCCTTTGGCAGATCTTTAATCCTTCCTTGGCTTGGCTATCCACTCTCTAGGTAACATAGCTGACTTTACTGCTAAAGCAATAATAGCTGCCCAACATTAAGTCATTAGATTCCTTAGCTTCAGCAATATTAAATAATCAAATTGCCCTTAACTACCTCCTAGTGGAACAAAACTTCCCTGGTAGCTCAGAGGTTAAAGCGTCTGCCTGCAATGCGGGAGACTGGGTTCGACCCCTGGGTCAGGAAGATCCCCTGGAGAAGGAAATGGCAACCAACTCCAGTATTCTTGCCTGGATAATCCCATGGATGGAGAACCCTGGTGGGCTACAGTCCACAGGGTCACAAAGAGTTGGACACAACTGAGCAACTTAACTTTCACTTTCACCTCCTAGTAGAACAAGGTGGTATATACACTGTAGCAACTTGGATAATTTTCTTTGAGGAAGTAGAAACTCAATAGCATAAAATTAGGAAACAAACACTCTGCTTACAAATTTCACTTGATTCCTCATGGTCCTTTGATTTGTTCAGTTGGCTGACTTCAAGCCTAGGTTCATTTCTCAAGACAACTATTCAAACTAGATTTGTAATATTATTTTTAATTATGACTTATATAATTATTTTAAAATTTTATATCTTTTACCTGTCAGGTATCTGCAGAAATAATGCACCAAACAGAATGACATTAGCTCATCATTTTGAGATAATCTCCATTGTTTACAACCTTGACAAAATATAAAGTTAAGAATGGAAGATGCCTGAGAACCCCTCCTCTACATTCCTGTGACCCCAATAGTTTATGACTTCTACTTGCTCTCTCCCCCTTCATGTGGGACATGACTTCCAGAAAAGGTCCTTCCTGGCACAGAGGAACTCAAACAGACAAAAAAGATTTCAAAAAAAAAAAAAAAAAAAAATGACATGATACTTGATCAGTGATGCTTTCAGAGAAAGATATTGATCAAAAAGGGAAAAGTGAAATGGATAAAGGAAACCTGATTTAAAGTGGAGTCAGCAAGCTATGAAAGAAGAGCTCTCATACATCTACCCCTTATATAAACATAAATAGTCAACAGGAAGAAAGAAGATTTCTGCATTCCTCAGTAACAACAAACTGTCTGTCACTTGTAACCATTGTTCAGAACCAAAATTTTGAACTCTAATTCTCCTCCAGTGAATTTTTTTCAGGACAATCTTCCCTAACTTCTTCCCAGAACCTAATAAAATCTAACCTTCTCTTTGTCCTCTGAGATTTGCCTGAAGTTCACCATAGTTAAACTTCATATCCTGATCTGTGATTTCTCTTCTTGCCCAATCAAACTCATGTTTGCATAATAATAATTGCCATTAATTCTGATAAAGGCCAACATTATATAAATCTGTCAATTTATCTATAACATAGATTGTACACATGTGAATATATTTATAGCAAGTAATCTTTCCATAAAACAGATTCGGCTTCCTGCAATGATGGGCCAGGTAACTAAGATCAACCTTCCTAATTAGGGAAACTAAAAGAACTGGATGAAGTCAGTTTAAAAATTAGCTTAAGAGCTTTGATGATATTGAGGAAACTTGAGGCCAAAATCTTGGGGAAGGAAAAGGCAAACAAAGTTGTTTGTATTTTAAGGGTACTGGACAATTATCCAGAAAGAGCTGTGAAGTAGAAATGCCTCATTGACATAAAAGTGAAAATGAAAGCTGAAACTTTACAAAGTGGAGAACTTCACTTATAAAATAGATAATATAATAATTTTAATTTATTTGGTAAACTAAAATGAGATATTAGGCTGTGACCACAAAGGGATAATCCTTTAGAGTAAAGAAAGATGTAAAGTAAACTGTCCATTGCTCACCTTTGTATTTATTGTGAGGGTGTAAGGCTGAGGTTGAAGGCAATCTTAAGCCTTGACTATAAATTAAAGTAAGACAAGTAACGTTTCCAGTTCCCTAACAGAAACAAAAGATTATCTTTCATGAAGGGAGAGTGAACTCTATTAACTTTTTTATTCCTATATTTTATACAATTCACTCCTATAATATATTTTGTTATGTGCTATTTTGCTTCAATTGTGTCTAACTCTTTGCAACCCTAAGGACTGTAACCCACCAGCTCCTCTGTACCTGGGATTCTCCAGGCAAGAATACTGGAGTGATTTGCAATTTCCTTCTCCCGGGATCTTCCTTACCCAGGGATCGAACCCTTACATCTCCTGCATTGGCAGGAAAGTTCTTTACCCCTAAGTAAAATAAATGACTCCTATAAGCAAAGAATAATCCCTTATGATTATACAGTGGAAGTGAGAAATAGATTTAAGGGGCTAGATCTAATAGATAGAGTGCCTGATGAACTATGGATGGAGGTTCGTGACATTGTACAGGAGACAGGGATCAAGACTAGCCCCATGGAAAAGAAATTCAAAAAGCAAAATAGCTGTCTGAGGAGACCTTACAAATAGCTGTGACGAGAAGCGAAAAGCAAAGGAGGAAAGGAACGATATAAACATCATAATGCAGAGTTCCATGAATAGCAAGGAGAGATAAGAAAGACTTCCTCAGTGATCAATGCAAAGAAATAGAGGAAAACAACAGAATGGGAAAGACTAGAGATCTCTTCAAGAAAATTAGAGATACCAAGGGAATATTTCATGCAAAGATGGGCTCAATAAAGACAGAAATGGTAGGGACCTAACAGAAGCAGAAAATATTAAGAAGAGGTGGCAAGAATACACAGGAGAACTGTACAAAAAAGATCTTCATGACCCAGATAATCACGATGGTGTGATCACTGACCTAGAGCCAGACATCCTGGAATGTAAAGTCAAGTGGGCCTTAGAAAACATCACTACGAACAAAGCTAGTGGAGGTGATGGCATTCCAGGTGAGCTATTTCAAGTCCTGAAAGATGATGCTGTGAAAGTGCTGCACTCAATATGCCAGCAAATTTGGACAACTCAGCAGTGGCCACAGGACTGAAAAAAGTCAGTTTTCATTCCAATCACAAAGAAAGACAATGCCAAAGAATGCTCAAACTACTGCACAATTGCAGTCATCTCACACGCTAGTAAAGTAATGCTCAAAATTCTCCAAGCCAGGCTTCAGCAGTATGTGAACCGTGAACTTCCAGATGTTCAAGCTGGTTTTACAAAAGGCAGAGGAACCAGAGATCAAATGGCCAACATCCACTGGATCATGGAAAAAGCAAGAGAGTTCCAGAAAAACATCTATCTGCTTTATTGACTATGCCACAACCTTTGACTGTGTGGATCACAATAAACTGTGGAAAATTATGAAAGAGATGGGTATACCAGGCCACCTGACCTGCCTCTTGAGAAACCTATATGCAGGTCAGGAAGCAGTAGTTAAAACTGGACATGGAACAACAGACTGGTTCTAAATAGGAAAAGGAATATGTCAAGGCTGTATGTTGTCACCCTGCTTACTTAACTTATATGCAACATACATTATGAGAAACGCTGGGCTGGAAGAAGCACAAGCTGAAATCAAGATTGCTGGGAGAAATATCAATAACCTCAGATATGCAGATGACACCACCCTTATGGCAGAAAGTGAAGAGGAACTAAAGAGCCTCTTGATGAACATGAAAGAGCTGATTAAAAAATTTGGCTTAAAGCTCACTATTCAGAAAACGAAGATCATGGCATCTGGCCCCATCAATTCATGGTAAATAGATGGGGAAACAGTGGAAACAGTGGCAGACTTTATTTTGGGGGGCTCCAAAATCACTGCAGATGGTGACTGCAGCCATGAAATTAAAAGACGCTTACTCCTTGGAAGGAAAGTTATGACCAACCTAGATAGCATATTGAAAAACAGAGACATTACTTTGCCAACAAAGGTCCATCTAGTCAAGGCTATGGTTTTTCCAATGGTCATGTGTGCATGTGAGAGTTGGACTGTGAAGAAAGTTGAGCACCAAAGCATTGGTGATTTTGAACTGTGGTGCTGGAGAAGACTCTTGAGAGTCCCGTGGACTGCAAGGAGAACCAACCAGTCCATCCTGAAAAAGATCAGTCCTGGGTGTTCATTGGAAGGACTGATGCTGAGGCTGAAACTCCAATACTTTGGCCACCTCATGCGAAGAGTTGACTTATTGGAAAAGACCCTGATGCTGGGAGGGATTGGGGGCAGGAGGAGAAGGGGATGACAGAGGATGAGATGGCTGGAATGCATCACCTACTCAATGGACATGAGTTTGGGCAAACTCCGGGAGTTAGTGATGGGAGTTAGTGACAGGGAGGCCTGGCGTACTGCGATTTATGGTGTCGCAAAGAGTCTGACACAACTGAGCGACTGAACTGAACTGAACTGATAAGCAAAGAAAACCAGGCTTCTTGTAGAAAGAAGGCATCATAGTGAGACATATAGAATAATATAACCAAATTTTGTAAATCATATCTTGAATGCCTCATAGAGACTGTAAAGGAACTATTATTTCTATGGTTAAATAAATAAATGAAAATTTTGAAAAATATTTTTTTCAGGGAATATGGAATGCAGATTTCAAAAGGAACCAAATAGAAATTCTAATAATAAAATGAATTAATATCGGATCTGATGGATAGATGTCACTCCAGATTAGAAATAGCTAAGGAGAGAAGTAAGAAACTGGAAAGTAAGAATTGTCCAGACTGTAGACTGAAGTAAGCAAAAGATGAAAAGTACATCAAGAGAATGAAAAGATAGGCCACAGATGGGGAGAAAACACTTGCAAAAGACACATCTGATAAAGAAATGTTATCTAACATACACAAAGAATTTTTAAAACTCAACAAAAATAAAAGAAACAACTCAATCAAAAATAGACCAAAGACCTTAACAGACTCCTCACCAAAGATGAGATACAGATGGCAAATAAGCATGTGAAAAGGTGTTCTACTTCATAAGTCATTTGGAAAATGCAAATTAAAACAAGAAGACACACCTACACACATATTAGAATGCCCCAAATCTGGAACACAGGCAAAGCTAAATACTGGCAAAAATGTGAAGTGACAGGGATCCTGCTGGTGGGAAGGCAAAGCGCTACACTCATTTTAGAAGACAGATTGGTGGTTCCTTACAAATATATTCTTGACACATAATCTAGCAGTTTTACTCCTTGGTATACACCTAGATGTGTTTAAAGTTTATATCCATACAAAAACCTGCACAATGAGGTTTACAGAAGCTTTATTCATAATTGCCAGAACTTAGAAGCAACCTAGATACCTTTCAATAGGTGAATGGATAAACTGCGGTATACCCTGACAATGAAATAGTATTCAGCATTAAAAAGAAATGAGCTATGAAGCCACAGAAAGACATAGAGAAACCTTAAATGCATATTATTAAATGAAAGAAACTAAACTGAAAAGGTTACATACTGTATAATTCCAACTATATAACACTCTGGAAAAGGCAAAACTATCAGTCAGTTCAGTCGCTCAGTCGTGTCCGACTCTTTGTGACCCCATGAATCGCAGCAGGCCAGGCCTCCCTGTCCATCACCAACTCCCGGAGTTCACTCAGACTCACGTCCATCGAGTCAGTGATGCCATCCAGCCATCTCATCCTCTGTCGTCCTCTTCTCCTCCTGTCCCCAATCCCTCCCAGCATCAGAGTCTTTCCAGTGAGGCAACTCTTCGCATGAGGTGGCCAAAGTACTGGAGTTTCAGCTTTAGCATCATTCCTTCCAAAGAAATCCCAGGGCTGATCTCCTTCAGAATGGACTGGTTGGATCGCCTTGCAGTTCAAGGGAATCTCAAGAGTCTTCTCCAACAGCACAGTTCAAAATCATCAATTCTTCGGCGCTCAGCCTTCTTCACAGACAAAACTATGGAGACAGTTAAAGGAATCAGTGGTTGCTAGGGGTTGAGAGAGATGGAATACACGGGCAGGCTGCAGGGGATTTTTAGAGCAGTGAAACTATTCTCTATGTGTTACAACAGTGGATACATTTCATGCATTTGTGCAGATCCATAGAATGTACAACCCCATGAGTGAACCATTATATAACCTATGGATTTGGGGTAGTAAAAATGTAGTAGTGTAAGTTCATCAATTATAATGAGTATACTGCTGTGCTGGGGGATGTTGATAATGGGGGAGGCTATGCATGTGGGGGAGCAGGACATATTTAGGAACTCTCTGTATTTTCTTCTTAGTTTTATTGTGAACCTAAAACTATTCTAAAAAAATAAGTCTTTAAATGTTTCTAGGTAAGAGAAGGCAATGGCACCCCACTCCAGTACTCTTGCCTGGAAAATCCCATGGATGGAGGAGCCTGGTAGGCTGCAGTCCATGGGGTTGCTAAGAGTCGGACATGACTGAGTGACTTCACTTTCACTTTTCACTTTTCATGCATTGGAGAAGGAAATGGCAACCCACTCCAGTGGTCTTGCCTGGAGAATCCCAGGGACGGGGGAGCCTGGTGGGCTGCCGTCTATGGGGTCGCACAGAGTCGGACACGACTGAAGTGACTTAGCAGCAGGTAAGAGAAGCAGAATATCCAGTGATAAATTCTAAATACATTTAATTGATTTACAAAAGAAAGAAAGAGAATGAAGCAGAGAATACTATTTCCAGATTACAGAACGCAGTATTAATATAATGTTATTATTATAAAACACTAATAATAACATATCTCACAGGATCCTGCATATATGGAATTAAAGTGACAATGTTCAGACTTTTAAGAAGATAACAGTTTATACATTCAATGGACCTAAGCATTCCAAGAAAGAAAGAAAACTACAGCTAGAAATAGCATTGTCAAATTATGAAAAAGCAAGATAGAAATACCTTGAAAGTGCTGAGGAAAAGACGAATTTTATTCAAAGGTTAGTTTGACTTTCTGTTTAATATACCAACAACGGAAGCTAGATACTAGTGAATGAATAGTGTCAATATGCTAAAAAAAAAAAAAAAAAAAACTGCCATATAAAACTCTATACTCAAGAAGATATGCTAATGAAGGCTGAGTAAATATATCTTTCTTTTATTTTTAGATTAAAAAACAAAACAAAAAAGTGTTAGAAAGAAAACTACCTTATTAACTTTTGGAGACTTTTTACTCATTTTACCAACACTCTGAACAAAAAGAAAACCAATGTTCAAAGGAAGGTAAATCCAAATGAAACTTGGATACATAAAACAATAATAATAACATATCTCATATGGTCCTACATACATGGAATTGAGACAGATGGCACCAATATCATATATGATGGAAGGACAGCAAAACGAGTTTTGTTTACATCAATGTAAGTTTCTTAGAATGTTCAAGTACAAGTTAACAATAGCCTGCTGTGATGTTTTCCCACAGTAGTAGCATAATTCCATGCAAATAAAGAGATCTATTTTTAAAAATTAAATATGCAATTAATATGCTATTTTACTGTGTCAGATAGTCATTATCTTTGTTGTTTTTGCTGTTTAGTTGCTCAGTCCTCTCCGACTCTCTGCGACCCCATGGACTGCAGCACGTTGGGCTTCCCTGTCCCTCACCATCTCCTGGAGCTTGCTCAAACTCATGTCCATTGAGTTGGTGATGCCATCCAACCACTGCATTCTCTGGCGTCCCCTTCTCTCCTGCCTTCAATCTTTCCCAGCATAAGGGTCTTTTCTAATGAGTTGGCTATTTGCACAAGATAGCCAAAGTACTGAAGCCTCAACTTCAGCATCAGGCCTTACAGTGAATACTCAGGGCTGATTTCCTTTAGGATTGACTGGTTTGATTTCCTTTCAGGGCAAGGGGCTCTCAAGAGTCTTCTCCAACACCACAGTTCAAAAGCATCAATTCTTTGGCATTCAGCCTTCCTTATGGCCCAACTCTTGCATTCATACATGACAACAGGAGAACCACAGTTTTGACTATATGGACCTTAGCTGGAAAAGTAACATCTATGCTTTTTAATATGCTGTTTTAGTTTGTCATAGCTCTCCTTCTTTTAATTTCATGGCTGCAGTCACCATTTTTAGTGATTTTGGAGCCCAAGAAAATAAAGCCTGTCACCATTTACATTGTTTACCATCTATTAGCCATGAAGTGATGGGACCGGATGTCATGATCTTTGTTTTTTGAATGTTAAGTTTTAATCCAACTTTTCACTCTCTCTTTCCACCTTCATCAAAAGGCTCTTTAGTTTCTCTTTGCTTTCTGCCGCAAGGGTGGTGTCATCTGCTTATGTGAGGTTATTGATATTTCTCCTGGCAACCTTGATTTCAGCTTGTGCTTCATCCAGCCTGGCATTTTGCATGATGTACTCTGCATGTAAATTAAATAAGCAGAGTGACAATATACAATCTTGCTGTACACCTTTCCAATTTTGAACCAGTCCATTTTTCCATGTCCAGTTCTAACTGTTACTTTTGACCTGCATACAGATTTCTCAGGAGGCAGGTAAGGTGGTTTGGTATTCCCATCTCTTTAAGAATTTTCCACATTTTCTGTGATCCACGCAGTCAAAGGCTATCGCAGTCAATGAAGCAGAAGTAGATGTTTTACTGGGCCTTGCTTTTTCTATGCTCCAATGGATATTCACAATTTGATCTCTTGTTTCTCTGTCTTTTCTAACTCCAGCTTGAACATCTGGAAGTTCTCGGTTCACATACTGTTGAAGCCTAGATTGCAGGATTTTGAGCATGACCTTGCTATCATGTAAAATGAGTACAATGGTGCAGTAGTTGGAACATTCTTTGGCATTGCCCTTCTTTGGGAGTGGAATGAAAACTGACCTTTTCCAGGTCTGTGGTCACTGTTGAGTTTTCCAAATTCGCTGGTAAATTGAGTGCAGCACTTTCCCAGCATTATCTTTTAGGATTTGAATTAGTTCACCTGGAATTCCATCACCTGCAATAGCTTTGTGTGCATTGATGCTTCCTAAGGCCTATTTAACTTCACACTCCAGAATGTCTGACTCTAGATGAGTAATCCCATCATCGTGGTTATCTGGGTGGTTAAGATCTTTCTGTATAGTTCTTCTGTGTATTCTTGCTATCTCTTCTTAATATATTCAACTTCCGTTAGGTCCTTGCCTTTTCTGTCCTTTACTGTGCCCATCTTTATATGAAATGTTCCCTCGGTATCTCTAATTTTCATTGTATTACATAAAAAATTTTGATAGATAATTATCAAGGATATAAGTACACTGATATTTTCTCATAATTATTTTGTAGACTTTAATACAGTTTTTAAAAAGATTTACATATTAGTTTATTTGATCTTTATAATAATCCTACAAGTAGATAAAGAGGTTTCTGTGTATTATAGATATCAAGCAGAACTTCCAAAAGACTGAGGTTTCTTGGTTTGCACGCAAACAGTATTAAAACTAGAACTATAAACTCAGACTTTCACACGCTTCATGTAGTGTTTTTTTCTACAAGTGCTTGTTGCTGACATATTTTAAAATATACAAGGACAGATATTCCTCATAAGGAAGATAAATGAGTTCAAGTAAATACATTCTTGCCAGTTGTGAAAACTGAGGTTTTCATTTCCTTTTCTAGAAAACCTTAAAAATCAGCCTAATACTAAAAGTAGAAAAAAGTTACAACTTTCTAAATGATGGCAAATTATTTTAATATATTACATAAAATGTGCTAAATGTAAAGTAAAACAATGCATAAACTTTGTAATATAAATATTTATAACTTAAATTTGTATTTTTATAAAGTGCACATTTTAAATGCACAATTTGGAATTTTAAAAAGCCCCCCAGACCCAGAAGCAGAAGGAGTGCATTCACACATCTATGTTTGAGTGTTATACTTTTTTCTCATTTTGAAATTGCTTTGGGAAACTAAATATACTTTTTCCCCCATTAATACAAGGTGAGCTATTTTGAATTTGTCTTGTCTGGTTGATGTATTACTTGAGGTCTGAAATCTTTATTGATTTTCTTGGGCTTTAGAAAAAAAAAAACTACTAGCTTCAATACTTCATCGAAAGGTGAATGCCTGATACTGTATTAAAGGAATGAATACATACAGTATAGTTTTGGATTCAAATTTTAAAGCAGTGAGCTCTTGATCAACCTAAATTTGTCCATAGGTTTTGTTTGTTTGTTTTAATTTTATTGAGCTGCATGGCATGTGGAATTTTAGTTCCCTCACCAGGGATGGAACTCAACCCCCTTGCAGGGGAAGCATGGAGTCCTAACCACTGTACCATAAGGACGTCCTATACAAAGTTTTGTGAGTAATAATAACTAGTGAGTAGTTTTTGTAGCTACTCTAACAAACACTATAAACTTGGTGGCTTAAATCAGCAATAAAAAATTATTCTCGGCCAAAGAACTAAATAGACATTTCTCCAAAGAAGACATACAGATGGCTAACAAACACATGAAAAGATGCTCAACATCACTCATTATCAGAGAAATGCAAATCAAAATCACTATGAGGTACCATTTCACACCAGTCAGAATGGCTGCGATCCAAAAGTCTACAAGCAATAAATGCTGGAGAGGGTGTGGAGAAAAGGGAACCCTCTTACACTGTTGGTGGGAATGCAAACTAGTACAACCACTATGGAGAACAGTGTGGAGATTCCTTAAAAAACTGGAAATAGAACTGCCTTATGATCCAGCAATCCCACTACTGGGCATACACACTGAGGAAACCAGAAGGGAAAGAGACACGTGTACCCCAATGTTCATCACAGCACTGTTTATAATAGCCAGGACATGGAAGCAACCTAGATGCCCATCAGCAGATGAATGGATAAGAAAGCAGTGGTACATATACACAATGGAGTATTACTCAGCCATTAAAAAGAATACATTTGAATCAGTTCTAATGAGGTGGATTAAACTGGAGCCTATTATACAGAGTGAAGTAACCCAGAAAAAAAAAAACACCAATACAGTATACTAACGCATATATATGGAATTTAGAAAGATCGTAACAATAACCCTGTGTAACGAGACAGCAAAAGAGACACTGATGTATAGATCAGTCTTATGGACTCTGTGGGAGAGGGAGAGGGTGGGGAGATTTGGGAGAATGGCATTGTTTTATCAATAAAAAAAAGAAAAAAAAATTATTCTCTCAGTTTCTGGAAGCCAGAAGTTTAAAATTATTTTCACTTAGCCAAAAGCAAGGTGTTCTCATTTCTGTTGTTTTTAAAACATTATAAAAAACACTTTGGGAAAAATGGTCACGTTTTATTTAATTCTCTGATGGTTGTAGTATTTATGTCGCAAAAAAAAAAAATTAGTGTAAATCACAGATTAAAAGCTACTCTTACATGAAAAATATGTATTAGATGTCAAATACTGTTTGTGTGTGTGTGTGTGTGTGTGAATAGAAGTTAAAAAAGTTTCATTCCACAATATATTCTTTCACAAGTCACTTTATTCACCCTACCACCACCCCCATCCAGGCACAAAGAAATAGGAAATTAAAGTGCATATTAAAATAGGAAACAAATCTTGTGAATACATTATGATAAAACATGCAAAATGAAAAATTATCTTTCCATGTTGGTTGGTCTTATGACATTTTCAACCTTCCTGATATAACCTTGAAGTCCATGTGTTCTGTTCTTTAGTTTTTCACAGAAAATTTCCCTTTTTTCAACAGGAAAGAAAAAATGTAGAAAATTCTATATTGAGGTACAATTGACAAATAAAATTGCAGTATGTTTAAAAGTACATGATGTGAAGAGAGATGATATATGTACACATTGTGGTAGAATTGTCACAGTTAATTAACACGTCCCATATTTAATCTGTGTGTGTATGTGTGACAGAGCACTTAAGCTATACTCTCTCAGCAGATTTCAGTTAGGTAATACAGTATTATCAAGTATAGTTATCAGGAGATACATTAGATCCTCAGACCTCATTCACCATATAACTGAAAAATTGTACCCTTTTACCAAACGTTTTCTATTTCCCACACTTCCCAGCCACTGGCAATCACCATTTTATTTGCTATTTATATGAGTTTGACTTTGTTTTTTTAGATTCTACATGTAAATAACACCATGCAGTATTGGTCTTTCTCTATCTGTTTATTTCACCTCACATAATTCCTTCCGTTTTCATCCATGTTTCCCAAAACTTTTTGATTGACCAAGCCATCATCTTTGCTACTAATGTTTCCCTGTAGTTGAGGATATTCCAAGAACCATTAATTTTGGGGAGGATTCAGTCAGGAAGGCAGACCCTCAGGCAGCAGCTAGGGAAGTATGTAGTCAAATTCCTTCTAGGAGAAACTGGGAGATAGACAATTTTGCTTAATTTTTCTGCACTGAGCCTAAGTGTATAACCATGGAAAGTGTTCCTATGCTCATGCAAAACTTCTTCTTTATTTACTATTGTCCTATAGGACGTGTGAACACAGAGAAATTAAACGCAAACATAATTCATAAGTATATAATGAGAAACATGTTCTGTATGTTTCTAATATAAAAGGATCACCATTCCATTTTTATATATCTCTTTACTTTGTAGTCAGTTCTGCAATATTTGAGAACATGTTAAAATGTAATATCATAAAATTAATATTACACTGCTATATAAATTGTGGAAGGCGATGGCAACCCACTCCAGTATTCTTGCCTGGAAAATCCTACGGACAGAGGAGCCTGGTAGGGGTGGCTAAGAATCCGAGGGACCGGGGAGCCTGGTCGGCTGAGGTCTATGGGGTCGCACAGAGTTGGACACGACTGAAGTAACTTTGCAGCAGCAGCAGCAGCAGCAGCTGTATAAATTAATGGATTGAAAATATGAAAGTGTTTAGTGGTTTTTAGAATGCATACAGAGAAAATGAAATTAATAGGCTCACTCTGATTTTTATCTATTTTTTAATAATTTGAAATCAATTTCTACTTTGGTCTTCTTTGCTATTTGAATTTAATTGTTGGAGGAAAGAGGTGTCAAATTGAAATAAATATTAAGGGTTCAATTTGAAGGAGAAGATGTCTCTTTTTTCTTCTTTCCTTCCCCCTTATGGACAGATCTAGTTCCAAATTAGTCAAATAATCCTGCATGTTATGTGAACAGGGACAGAGGACGTTGAGACAAGTATATCTAAGCATTCACTCCTTAGTTTCTCCAGGTTTTGGAAGTCCTGTAAGCCTCTGTATAATCAAAGAACTTGAGACTTTCACTGTTCACTGCTCTCTAGAGAAACTAGTTTAAATTATTGTTATTTCTGAGTGTTAAGTCATATCCAACTCTTTGTAACCACATGGCCTATAGCCCACCATTCTCCTCTGTCCATGGGATTTTGCAGGCAAGAATACTAGAGTGGGTTGCCATTTCCTTCTCCAGTGTATCTTCTGGACCCAGGGATCAAACCTATATCTCCTGCTTGGCAGTTAATACCTACACATGTTTCAGAATCCTTGTGTCTATATGTACTCACCCCCTCTTTCTTTTTTAAGTGAAAGTGAAAGTGAAGTCGCTCAGTCGTGTCCGACTCTTTGCAACCCCATGGACTGTAGCCTACCACGTACCTCCGCCCATGGGATTTTCCAGGCAAGAGTACTGGAGTGGGTTGCCATTTCCTTCTCCAGAAGATCTTCCTGACCCGGGGATCAAATCCCGGTCCCCTGCATTGTAGGCAGACGCTTTTACCGTCTGAGCCACCAGGGAAGTCTTTTTTTTTTTTAATTGGAGTATAACTGCTTTAAAAGGTTGTGTTAGTTTTTGCTGCAAAATGAAGTAAATCAGCTATAGGTACTTTTAGTTGGCTTGATTCTCACTCATGTTCATGGAATTCTTAGATAGACAAATTTAACTGTCCTAGAGCTCATACTTCCTACAATTCTGTTATCAGTTGCACTTCTTATGAAAAAGAAGTCAAATATCTCATGCAAATAGATGCCATTGCCTATCACCTTATTTCTGGATTCTCACAAAGTTGATGTTAATTCCATATGTTTTAGAGTTCCTATTCACTTTGTCTTCATCCTTTATCTTCAGTATTAGTTTTAAAGTAATATATAATTATAGTAATAAATAGTATGAATAGAATAAATAGTATGAATTTCATTGCTTTTTACAAGTTGTTCTTCTGAGCCTATCTTGACAACATAAACTTGATACTTCACCAGAACATCATTTACTTTTAGAGTAAATATGTCTATGATTTTTAAAGAAAGCTTTCAAAGACTCTCTAAATGTAGAAATTGTTTTAGGAATAAAAGAGATCCTCAGATACTGTTTTCAATGTCATCTATATCTTGCACAGCACTGGGTTTACTTCTAAGAGTGATAACCAAAGCTCTATGTATGAGATTACATACTAATATCCGCAGAAAAAAATTTAAGACATATTTAAAGACATCTGTCATCATCTTAATGATTTCTAATCTCAACATGGGAAAAAAACATGTACAAAAAAATGCATTGAGAATAATTTTTGCTCAAAGAATAAACAGGAATATGTAGATAACTTTGTGGCCCTCTGAGGATTTTTAATCAATTTCTGATGAATTGTTTTATAAAAACAATTATTTCTATCCTCCAGTATTTTTACAAATTTTAGTGTGCCCTTTCTTCTCTGCTAGGACAATGACTATTGTGAATGATTCAGAAATATTCTTTAGTTAATTCTAGACTCCAAGATCGTTATTCTTGACCTTCTTTCACCTTGAGTTTGGAAATATGAGGATCTAATGTTAATTCTAACTTTGTAATGCAGCTCAGACTCCTGTAAAATTCATTTATACTAAAGATTAAAGACAGAAATTGTGCATTGTTTCTGATTATGTTAATAGTGTTAGGTTTTTAAATGTTACATTTGAGGTTCAAAATGTTTGCTTATTTGTGGGAAATTTACTTAAAACCATGTGATAAAGTATAGATGTGTGAGTAGGTAGGTGATAGATAAGCATACAGATAGTTACTATTAAATATACTTTGCTTTCAAAAGATCCATGAGGATATTTAACACATTAATTTGTTTTCCCTTTATTGATATTTTAGGTAAAAGATTTGCATTGCTAGCAAGGTAGATGGTTATTCCTAATTAAAACACAAATACAGTAATTACAGTTTATATGCTATTATCCTGAATCTACATTGGATGAGTTTAAACAGCCAAACAGCCATTAATTTTACTGTTCAAAGAAATGCTCATAATCTTTTTAAAATGTCATATAAAATATTCATTTCTAAATGCCCTATGGTGATTTCTGAATTTATTTAAAGTGGGCTGTTGATAGCTTTTTTTATAAATAAGCAATTACACTGAATATATCATGGCCCATCACATTATACATTCTATAATTTCATGGATGAAAGGCCTACAGCTGATCTGCATAAATGCACTGCATATCTCAGCAGGTGAAGGGTTTGATTACACAGGATAATCAGTGTTATTATTTATAGTAACTATTTATGTCTGTTATTTATTAAATCTATACAAATCAGGTATCTATTTCTCTAGGAGATATATTCAAGGAATGTTTGTAGTAGGATATAGACCTTCTGAATATTTTACAGAATAGCCTTAATATGGTCTTTTACAACTGAATTCTCAGTTTCAATTGCTGTTTAGCCAGTCAAAACTAGATTTTAAATAACATTAGCTTCCAAGGCATTTTGGAACTTACATGTGCTTTGTACTTTCAGTAGTGAAGAGACTTTTCAGATTCAGTAGATTCATCTAATTTGAATGAGCTCAAATTCAGTATTTATGGAAATGCCACCTCTACTAGTTGTATTTCTTTGTCCACTTCCTTTAACTTATTCACTTAATAATATTAATGAAGACAGGAGCTATGTTGCTAAGGATATGACGATGTTAAAGAGATGAAAGGGCTCCTTTGTTCATGTCATTTATCTAATTACAGTTTTGCATGCTATGGAGGAAAAGTTACAATGAGAACATACACTAGGGGGACCTAACCTAGCACAGTGAGAGAGATCTGAAAATATGGGTAAGGACTATGCAGCGTCCTGGGAGGTGAGGGGTGCGTGTGTGTGTGTGTGTGCCTGGTGGGGAGGAGGGGAAAGTCGGAGGTTTAGATCATTGTAAAGAGAAAGAGCTAAAGGTGCAAATTCCCTGAAGCCACAATGCAGTATAACTTCCTCTTTCTCTCTTTTTATGTGTGCTTATGTGTGTGTGGGTGTGTATCTCTTTGCCCTGGGAATATGGCCAACTAGTGATCCAGAGAGTATTTTTTTTACAAATGTATAAAGCAGAATGCATTTAACTTTAATACACTTCTGGGTCTATAAGACATAATAGATACACTGCTCCAGAACAAAAAAAAACTTATAAATTGACACCAATAGATAGCTTTAAGCAAATGCAATATGTCAGTCACTCTGAAAGCAAATGCCAATATCAGCATCTACCTGATGAGTGAGAATTGATAACAATTTCCACATTAAACTTAAGACTCTGAAGGACACTGATAACATATTCTATGCCTATTCACCAACCCCAACTCAGCCACCCTCTGTAGAAAAACAGCTTCAGTTTATATCTTCAGGTTTTCCAAAATTCAAAAAAATTTATAAATGACAATCTCTATGTATATAGGAAAAAAGCCACCTTGAGTGAGATATATCAGAAACCAACAAAATAGATTTAAACTTTCAAGAACTGTTGGGAACCCCGTTAGGCATTACTGACAAAATGGAGGCACGGCCCCAACCTCCTCTCCTCATCTTGCAGGCATGGCCCTGGGATGAAGGAGTTTGGCCTTGTGATTCTGACTTGTTCTTTCCTTTCTTTGGTTGAGCTGGCTGGAAAGAATGTTAAAGTGCTTGAGAGAAGCATGAGAAAGCACAAAGCCTTCTACAGTTGTGTCCAGAAAATAATCTATAAAATAACCATTGACATTTGTTCAAGGATCTTTACAAAGAATGTCCCAGGATGAGCACATAGGCCACAGCTTGAGGCCATGGGAAGGATTGTTATCTGAGACCTGTTTTTGAGGGAAATATTTATGGCAAAAGAAGATTGCTGAGTTTAGGGTTTAGGAATAATTAAGAATAGCTAGAAGCCTTTTTGGAGAAGGCAATTGCACCCCACTCCAGTGCTTTTGCCTGGAAAATCCCATGGATGGAGGAGCCTGGTAGGCCACAGTCCATGGGGTCGCTAGAGTCGGACACGACTGAGCAACTTCACTTTCACTTTTCACTTTGATGCATTGGAGAAGGAAATGGCAACCCACTCCAGTGTTCTTGCCTGGAGAATCCCAGGGATGGGGGATCCTGGTGGGCTGCCGTCTATGGGGTCACACAGAGTTGGACATGACTGAAGCAACTTAGCAGTAGTAGAAGCCTTTTTAGGAGACAGTGATCTTAAGATGCTAGGGGCAAACAGGATTTAAGAAGATAAGAAATAAACTGAGGAATGTAGCATGAGTTACAATGTAATCACAAGTTGGGTACAGTAAATCTGGGTGGGGGAAACTAAAAACGTCAAACCTCTGACTTAATGCTTTTGTCAAAGTAAAAAGAGAACCTGAAGCTTGAAATAAACATGTAGTTCCGTACTGTGAGTCAGAGACTACATCATCACCCACCAACACCACTCACCCCTTCAGGCTGATTCCCTGGCTGCTGGAGCTAGACTCTGGCAAAGAACATTTAGAAAATAAAGTCACTAGCTTAGAAATATGACCTAATCATGGATTAAATGTTTAGATGATATAAATGAGTGAATTATTTAATCAAAGTAAGTGGGTACTATTAAGCAATTGATCAGGCAGATTTAAAACAAACCATAAGAATGATAAAATGAAAATATACAGATTTGAAATAAAAATAAAACCTTAATAAATGAGATAAAGACAAACTGACCTCAGCTGAGGAGGAAATAAAGCTAGAGGAAATATTCAGAACACAGGACAGTGACAAGGGTTTAGGAAATAGGAAAAAGATGATAAGATATATACAAGGTGAACTGCAACTTTTTATTATTTATTTGGGCTCTTTCAAGGAGGGAATAGAATTAAGAGAAAAAAGGCAATAATTGAAGAGTTTATTTCTGATAAATTTCCAGACATATTTATATAGAGAGAAAACTAAATATGCACCTAACAGGAAAATTTAGATTGAGTAACATTTTAGTTAAGATAGTACACCAAAACAAAAAGAGGTTATTTAAAACAATGAGAAAGCAAAAAAATGAAACAACTCTGAAGAAACGACATCCTGGCAGAAAAAGAAAATATTCAGAAAATAAATTGGCAAACATTTAAGCAGACCTAGACAAAGCATATAAAATAATAATTAAACTAATACCTAATATTACAGAGTTAAAGAAAAAAGAGAACTACAATAAAGAATATAAAACTATGTAAATTTAGAGACCAGTAACTGTAGTCAAAAATGTTCTAGTTTCTTAATGTTGCTAAGAAAGATACATAAATAATAATAATTTTAAAAAATAGTAATAATTTTAGTTTTAAAATATTTATTTAATATTCAAAGCTTTCACTAAACTTAGAAAATAAGACTGCAAAATTTCTGAATAAGGATAAAAAAAAAATACCCTAAATCAATCCTGAATGGTCATGAAAGAGGGAAAAAGGAGCAAAAATGAGATCCACAAAGGAAAGCAAAAAGTAGATAAAAGAAAATATAAATTGACTATTACAATTAATGCAAATTGTTTAAAGTCACTAATTTAAAGCCAGACATTGTCAGATATTTAAAATTCATCTATATACTATTTAATATAGGCTTAAAACATTAAAAAATGAAATTATGGAAAGTTAGATGAAGAAAATAGATATATCAAGAAAATTCTAATCAAAGTGGAAAAATATAGTACCTGTTACTACATAATGACATTCTGATTTACTAGTACATATATCACTAAAGTAGTGATCATATAATTAAATGGACTCAAATTATATTGAATTACATAGAACTACAGGGGGAAAAAATAAGCATTATCGTATTGTGATATTTCAATGTTCTTCTCTTATTTATGATTGTTCTAAGACAAAAATTATCAAAGATATGTAAGACCTTAACAATATGTTGAATTAGTTTTATTTAATACTAATATAGAGAATCCAGAAACCAACAATTTGAAAATAAACCTTGTTTTTAGGCCTACATGGTCATAGAACCCATATTTTATGAAGTCACACAAATGAGCAAACGAAACAAATAAAATATTAAGTAGGATGTCAATAAAACTGGGCATAAAAAGTCCTTACGTGTTTGAAAATTAACAGCACACTTATAGATAACCATGAAGTGAAGACAAAATCAAAATGAACAAATTTACTTTGAGTTTTAGTGAAAACACAATGTATAAAGCTGAACTGCATGAAAATGTTTCTTCAATAAATTGCTTCTAATCTTAAATGATGGAGAAGGCAATGGCACCCCACTCCAGTACTTTTGCCTGGAAAATCCCATGGATGGAGGAGCTTGGAAGGCTGCAGTCCATGGGGTCGCTGAGGGTTGGACACAACTGAGCAACTTCACTTTCACTTTTCACTTTCATGCATTGGAGAAGGAAATGGCAACCCACTCCAGTGTTCTTGCCTGGAGAATCCCAGGGATGGGGCATCTTGATGGGCTGCCGTCTATGGGGTCGCACAGAGTCGGACATAACTGAAGTGACTCAGTAGTAGCAATCTTAAATGATTGTATTTGAAAAAATATTTTTTTCTAAAAATTAATGACCTGGGTTTCAACCTAAAATGTTAGAAAAAGAACCAAATAAAACCAAATGTAAAAAAGGAGAGAAGACACAGATACAAAAATTAATGCATTCTTTTAAAAGAATAACAATGCTAAGATTTTAACAAAGAATATTAAAATGGAATTTTGGAAAAACTCATAAGAAAGAGGAGAAATACTGACTGGGGGAGATTAATAAATTCTATTAGATATTAAAAAAAAACTATATATACAATATTCATTGCAGTGTTAATAAAGTAATTTATATCAATAAATTTGGAAACTTTCATTTAGTGGACAAAATCTAGAAAATATACCCAACTAAAAACTGAAGAAAAATAGAAAAAATGAGTTGAATTTACAACTTTTCCCAGAAAGAAAATAAAAATCAAAACTATTTTACACACAGATTCCAACAATTTTGAAGGAATCTCAGAGCCAAGTTACACAAACTTTTCTAGCAAATACTCTCCAAACTATTCTATGAAGACACCAAAACCATTCAAGGCCAGTCCAAGAATGGAAAATTACAACACAGAATTACTCATGTACATTTATACTAAGTCATAAATAAAATATTAGCAATCAAATTCTGGCAATTGCAAAATAAAAAAAAAATAAGAATGCATGAGTATATGTTACTATGGTCAGGTTTGTTTAAGTATTGTTTAATTTTAGAAAATCCACAAATATATTGAATGATTAACAAGATTTACCAGTTAAGGGAGAAAACAAAAACAGAATGATATAAAAACAACAGTAAGTGCAGTTGCCAAAATTCCACACCCACATATGGTGCAAACTGTTAGATTAATAAATGCTTTTATGCTTCTAAAGCTTATCTCCAAAAGCCTCACATCATTGTTAATGTTGAAATTAGATACATCCCCTTTAAAATAAACAAGTATGTACATTATTACCACCTTGTACCATATCAACATCTTAGTGAAGGTCTTGACTAGTTCAATAAGATCATTTGCTTAAAGGAAAATCCATACCACTAAATGTTTATATTCAAAAAGAACAAGGATCTCAAAACAATAATCTAAGTTTCTCTTTTAAAAAGTTAGGAAAATAAGATCGAAATATATGCAAAGCAAGTAGAAGAAATAGAATAATAAAGATCAGAAATCAATGCAATATAAAACAAATAAACTATCAAAAGTTAGTCTCTGAAGCCAAAAACTGGTTCATCGAAATCAATAAAATTAGCAAACTGCTAGCAACTTTGACAAAGAAAAATATTGCAACAAAAATGACCAATGTGCGTGCTAAGTCATTTCAGTTGTGTCCGACTCTTTGCTACCCTCTGGACTGTAGCCCACAAGGCTCTTCTGTCCAGGGGGATTCTCCAAGCAAGAATACTGGTGTGGGTTGCCTGCTCTCCTCCAAGAGATCTTCCCTAGTCAGGGACTGAATCTGCGATTCTTATGTCTCCTGCATTGGCAGACAGGTACTTTACCATTAATGCTACCCGGGAATACCAGGAATTAAATGAAGAGACATTCCGGCAGACCACAACATAGATTAAAATTATGGAAGAGGAATGTTGTGAATGGTCTTCACATATAAATTCAACAGCGTGATTTTCAAACTAGCTTTGTTTTTGCATATTAAAACAGTGAACTTTAATAAAATTACAATCTTTGTTATAGGCTTCAATGCATTGTTTTGGAACAGAAAGTCTAGAGCCAATCTCATTTTTTCTGTGTCTTCACCTCAGTAGAAAATCTGAAGCAAAAAATTCTGAAAACTCAATGAGGTAGACCTGGAGACTGTGAGTGGAACATTAGAGGGGAGGGAAAAATGAAACCTAGTTAATCACAGTTTCATCTTATAACTTGAATACCTTCTTCCCACATTTAGGAGCAGATGGAGTTTCTAGGTAGTGCAGTGGTAAAGAACCTGCCTGCCAATGCAGGACACTCGAGTTTGATCCTTGGTTGGGACGATCTCCTGGAGTAGGAAAGGCAACCCACTCCAGTATTCTTGCCTGGGAAATCCCATGGACAGAGGAGCCTTGTGTCGGGACCAGCCCAAACAACGAACTGACCTGAGGGAGTGGTGCTCCAGAAGAATAAAGAAAAATAAGACTCAGAAATAAGGTGGGGTTCAGGGGGCTGATGCCCTTTGTAGGCAAAAGCCCAGATCCTAATCCTTGCATGCTTTTTATTGTTAATATCTACTTCCCTGTACATGCCCTAGAGATATCTGTTCTTTACAATCTCAGATCAGGAATAAAGATATACAATGCACAGTCTTCAATGTCAAACCTTCAGGACTTTCATGACTGTTTAGCCCTTCGGCTAGTGACACCCTTTCTCAGCAACTCCTTCAAGGCTCTAGTTATGTGAACAGTCACTAATCATTTTCCATCAGTCACATCAGTACTTCAACATCTTGTTTTCAAGATGTTTTTCCAGGATGTACTTTTTACTGCTCCCAGCCCTTCACCTGGGGGTGATAAGAAAGTCATTCTTATTTTTCAAAGAAGCCCTGTTTATTACAGTACAGGCCTGTGCATATCACATTCTCTACACCTTGCAGTCCAAAGGGTAACAAAGAGTTGGACACAACTGAGCAACTAAACAGCAGAAGCAGCAGCAGCATTCTTCTCTTCACGTTAGTCTGATGGTGCTTAGAAGATCCTTGTGAAGATAAAGTAGCTGGAGAGACAGTGGGCTTATCATTTCTCTGTAACTTGGCTAAATAATTGTAGTTGTAGAATCATACCTTCTCTGGTTTCTCCCCTGAAGTATGAGCAGAGAGATATGTGGATTTTTCACAAAATGTTTGTGCAAGTTTGCCAAGTAAACTCCTTTGTGATATGTGTGCTTCAAGACAAGTGGCTGCAGTGGCTATAGAGCCCATGCCCTCACCCTTCACTCTTTCTTCCTCATAGTACTCCATAGTTCATCATGCTCAGATAAAATGCACTTTTGCATCTTACAGTTCTCAGGAAAAACTGAAGGCTGGGGACTTCCAATAAATATGTGCTCTCTTTCTCATCTGCAGCTCAGTGTGGAAGAGACCTATAGGTTGATATATAGTATATAATCTCCTAACTTGGGCTACAGTCTTGAGAGATCAGAAGATAATCTTTTGCAGTGCTTGATGCAGTTTTTAATTTCCATCATTTTAATTTATGAAATAATGTTTTTCTCAACACAGAATGGCTTATTATGGGTCAAACAATGATGGGAATTTCCATGTTGTGCATTTATAATGGTACTGAAAGTGACCTTTTGAAACATTTTTATCTAGATCGATGTCTGCCTTTGCAGCTTCTAGGGCAGGATACACAGGTATAGCACTTTGTATATGTGAAAATTGGAGCCTAAATGATAATTTTTAGCTCTAAAATCTTTTGACAATACACAGATAAGCAAATAGGAAATAGTGCCCTTAGCACCTCCTCCCACATTCTCAAAAATCCTCCTGCAAATATTATTCAAATAACCAAAATGCTTTCATAAACATGCCATCTTGTACACGTGTTTAAACTATTTGAGAGCTTGTTAATCTGAAAACCCCAATGATTACAAAGAAGACTTTTCATTGAGTTGGTGTTTGCATCCTTAACCATTAGCAATACAACAGTTTTAATGCAATAATATCATGCAGCCAAATAGCAATAAATACTTATGGCTATAGGCCTCTGCTCATTATAACTTGAATTACAAAACTCATTTAACTAGTATCCATACAAAATATTTAGTTAAATTTTGCAATATTACAGTCTCTGAGGAAAAATAATCCCACAAGCATAGTCATATTGTTATTTAGTTGCTATATTGTCTCCCACTCTTTATGACCCCAGGGACTGTAGCCCACCAGACTTCTCTTTCCGTGGGATTTCCCAGGCAAGAATTCTGGAGTGGGTTGCCATTTCCTTCTCCATAGTCACATGACAAGCCTTTGTTCCTCTTCTTTGGGTTCTCTCCTTTATTAAATGTTGTGGTTGTCAAAACTGACACAAAATCAGTCCCAGAAGCAGAGGGAATGCCATGTCCACTGAAACCTACCTGAGAGATTCCCTGACTCACTTTAGATTATTCTAATCAGTTGATGTTCTTAGAATTTATACTTGTCTCCTTGATACTATCTCTAGGTACATAACAGAAAGAACTCTATCCACAACAAGAATAAAAGTCAAAGCAAAGATAATGGCTGACATAATTTCAGGTGTCAATAAACATAAAGTCAACTGGAAGCTATAAATTTTTTAGAAACTACATTTTCCACATATTGTTGTTTTTCTGACTCCTAAGCAAGAAGGGAAAATTACATTATTCATTTTTAAGAGATTCATTCAGTAAACAAATAATGTGATCTATTCTCGTCAGAGTGAAAACAAATAAGCACATAAATGAAACAATGGGCACTGTATAAAACTCATAATGTTATTTTTTATTCAGGAGTATCTTATTTATGTGTATCAATATTTGAATGATTAGAATTATCTGATCTTTTCATTTCTAATGTTCTTTCTAACTCTTGAGGTCATTAGTGTAGTCACTTAAATTTTTATTTTATTTTTTTAACACCAAAAACATTTTGTATTGGGGTATAGCCACTTAATAATATTGTGACAGTCTCAAGTGAACAGCAAATAGTGTAGTCAGTTAAATTGAGGCTACCAATCCTGGATTATCTCTCCCACTTGCCATCTAGCATCCAGATCATCTATCATCAGTATTTTCTGAAACTGGATGCCATTGAAAATTAGAATATCTTTTTGTAAATATAGATAGATATGCATATATGTATGTATGCATAAATTCTCTTGTTTGACTCAGAGTCAATCTTAAACTTTTAAATTTTTACACTTTAAGTTTTTCTTAAGATTAGTATTTTTTAAATTAGAGTATATAGTTGCTTTACACTGCTATGTCAGTTTCTGCTGTATAGCAAAGTGAATCAGCTACATATATACATGTATCCCCTCTTCTGGATTTCCTTCCCATTTAGGTCACCACAGAGCACCAAGTAGAATTTCCTGTGCTATACATTAGGTTCTCTTTAGTTATCTATTTTATATATAATAGTCTATATATGTCAATCTCATTAGATTAAATGTTTTAATTAAAATTTTCTCAAAAATAGCATATGCTCTAAAACACTCTTGAAAATCTTATATAAGAAAATCAATTATACAAAGATTTACTGTTAACTCTTTTCCAAATTCTATTCCAGTTGCTAAACAAACCAAAAATATGAGTAAGACGGTTGTTTTGTCATCAGAGCATTATGCATATTTTAAGTGGCAGAACCTTAAGGGACAATTTTAAAGGAAATTGGGTAAGTGCTATGATAAAGGCATGAGCTGGAACTAAGCAACCAGATAACTTCCTACCTAGGATTTCCAGCAGAAAGAATGTGGGGAGACTGGGTCAATCTGATATAGTCAGTAATTAATCAGGCAAAGAACAACAAATGGCTTCTAGACAGAAGGAACATTGGAAAGGCATAGTGTATTAGTTTCCTACTGCTGCTGTAAACAATTGATGCCAATTTGCTAGCTTCTTGTTCAGTTGCAGAGTTGTGTCCAACTCTTTTGTGACCACATGGACTGTAATCCACCAGCTTCTCTGTCCATGGGATTCTCCAGGCAAGAATATTGGAGTGGGTTTCCATGTTCTCTTCCAGGGGTCAAACTCACATCATCTCCTGCATTGTCATGTGGATTCTTTACCAATGAACCATCTGGGAAGCCTTGTTGGCTTGAAAATGAGTGTTAGATGCTTAGTTGTCCAACTCTTTGCAAACCATGGACTGAAGCCTGCCAGGCTTCTTACTCTATCCATGGAATACTCCAGGCAAGAATATTGGAGTGGATTGCTAGCCCCTTCTTGTTGACCTGGTTGTGGTTATTTAGTTGTTAAGTCATGTCTGACTCTTTGCAAGCCAATGGACTGTAGCCTGCCAGGCTCCTCTGTCCATGGGCTTCCCCAGACAAGAATACTGGAGTGGGTTCCTTCTTCATCTTGCTGGCTTAGAACAACACTAATTTATTTTTCTAAAGTTTTTGAGGTCAGAAATTTAAAATTAGTTTCTCTGGGCTAAAATCAAGGTGTCAAAAGGACTGTTTCCTTTCGACATCTTGGAGGATCTGAAGGAAAAAATCTTTTCCTGATCATTTTCAGCCTTTAGAAGCCATCTGTATCCTTCGCTTGTGGCCACTTGCTCTATCTTCAAAATGCATCATTCTATTTTTTACACCCGTCATCATGTCAACACACTAACCTTTCCTCTCTATCTGAAACTTACTAGACTCTCATGATTACATTGGGGTACATATTAAGTTCAGTTCAGTCTCTCAGCAGTGTCCAACTCTCTGTGTCCCCATGGACTACAGCACACCAGGCCTCCCTGTCCATCACCAACTTCCAGAGCTTACTCAAACACATGTCCACCAAGTCGGTGATGCCATCCTACCATCTCATCTTCTGTCGTCCCCTTCTCCTCCTGCCTTCAATCTCTCCCAGCATCAGGGTCTTTTTCAACTCTTCTCATGAGGTGGCCAAAGTATTGGAGTTTCAGCCTCAGCATCATCCCTTCCAAGGAACACCCAGGACTGGTCTCCTTTAGGATGGACTGGTTGGATCTCTTTGCAGTCCAAGGGACTCACAAGAGTCTCTCCAGCACCACAGGGGTGGCAGCAGAGAGGAGCTAGCCCACACTCGAGGTCAAAGGCTTTAGTGTAGTCAATAAAGCAGAAGTAGATGTTTTTCTGTAACTTTCTTGCTTTTTTGATGACCCAACAGATGTTGGTAATTTGATCTCTGGTTCCTCTGTTTTTTCTAAATCCAGCTTGAACATCTGGAAGTGCATGGTTCATGTACTGTTGAAGCCTGGCTTGGTGGATTTTGAGCATTAAACTCTTGGAGGGCACAAACAAAACCTTGTGTATACCAAGACCCAGGATAAAGGACCAGTGATCCCCCAAGAGACTGGCCCAAACTTGCCCATAAGTGTCCAGAAGTCTCCGGCGGAGGCATGGGTCAGTGGTGGCCTGCTGAAGGGTCAGGGCACTGAGTGCAGCAGTACTTGCATGGGACCTTTTGAAGCAGGTTGCCATTATCTTCATTACCTCCACCATAGTTTGATCTCAGATCAAACAACAGGGAGGGAACACAGCCCTTCCCATCAACAGAAAATTGGATTAAAGATTTCCTGAGCATGGCCCCACCCATCAGAACAAGACTGAGTTTTACCATCAATCACTTTGTCCCATCAGGAAGCTTCTATAAGCCTCTTATCCTTATCCATCAAAGGGCAGACAGAATGAAAACCACAATCACAGAAAACTAACCAATCTGATCACATGGACCACAGCCTTGTCTAACTCAGTGAAACTATGAGCCATGCTATGTAGGGCCATCCAAGACAGACTGGTCCTGGTGGAGAGTTCTGACAAAATGTGGTCCACTGGAGAAGGGAATGGCAAACCACTTCAGTATTCTTGCCTTGAGAACCCCATGAACAGTATGAAAAGGAAAAAAGATAGGACACTGAAAGATGAACTCCCCAGGTCCGTAGGTGCCCTATATGCTCTTAGAGATCAGTGGAAAAATAACTCCAGAAAGAATGAAGAGACAGAGTCAAAGAAAAAACAACACCCAGTTGTGGATGTGACTGGTGATGGAAGTAAAGTCCGATGCTATAAAAACCAATATTGCATAGGAATCTGGAATGTTAGGTCTATGAATCAAGGCAAACTGGAAGTGGTCAAAAAGAGGTACATATTAAAGTAGGATAATTTTCTTATCTCAAGATCCTAACTTAATTACATCCACATGGTCCTTTTAGGCATATAAGGTAACATTTATAATTTCCTGTGTTCATGGTATAGACGTATTTAGGGGCCATTATTCAGCTTACCGGAGAAGGCAGTGGCAACCCACATATAGTTTGGCAGATGTAGATACACAAAGATTCTAGATTACTAGAAGAGATGACAGTTTGTAATGTAGTTTGAATTAATCTGAAGAGGTTCTTACAGACTAGATGAATTATTATTGTAATGAGAGTCAGTAACTACTATATGTTCAAAGATACATGTCATCGAGTGATGGGAGGAGCACAGCAAGGAGACAGAAGAATCATACAGAAGAAATTATATTTCAAAAATGCCTTCACCTTCATAATGCACCAAAACACAAGAGGCACAGAATTCATCGATAACTGAGCTACACAATTATACATTCATATATTAAATTTCAATGCCTTCTTTGTTTATCTTTTTGGCTTTGTGGTATGCATTTAATTAAGAAGATGTAATTGGACTTAGACACAAAGAAACTTTCACATAGACAAATGTATTTGAAGGGCTGAGTCATCACATGGCATATGGGCTGTGTAATATAGGCATGCAGCGCCCAACAAAAGCACACCACAGTTATTTGGATCATTTCATTTTGTATGCTTGCTATGAGTAGCTATTTCATGAAAGAAAAACATACTCATGTGTCACATTCAATTAATATACTTATTTTGAATTTCCCTAGTTTTGTTCATTTGTTTCGAATCAAGTTATAGAAAACATTTAAGGATTAGAATGTCACATATTGATGTATGTTTGTACTCTTCAGTAATGCAGTAAAATAATTAGTCATTATTTGGTTCCTGGTGGCTCAGATAGTAAAGAATCTGCCTGCAGTGCAGGAGACCTGGGTTCAATCCCTGGGTCAAGAAGATCCTCTGGAGAAGCAAATGACTACCCATTCCAATATTCTTGCCTGGAGAATTTCATGGACAGTGGAGCCTGGTGAGTTACAGTCCATGGTGTCACAAAAGGTAGGACACAACTTAGCGACTAAAAAAAAAATAAGTTGTCCTTACAATTTTTTTTTCTTTTTAAATGTGACATATTATTTAATTTTAAGAATATTTATGGCATCAGAGTATTAAATGTTTATATTAGGGGACAAAAAGAAAGTCCTCATAATAGTAATCTAAATTTCCATTATACAAATCTAAAAAATAAAATAAAAATATAGTCAAGAGAAGGAGAGGGAAGTAAATATAGGAAAAAAATAGGAATTAAGTGTATAATGTCCAAAACTTGACTCATCTTGCTCCCCAGTTCCATCATTTACAATCACTAAGATCTTGGGCAAGGTACTTTATCTTTCTATGACTCAGTTTCTCCATCTACAAAAAAAAAAAGAGTAAATAGTACTGCATCTTTCACAAGGCAGTTATAGAATTCAAAGTTCTTAGAAATACAAGAAACTTAGAAATAAAATTAAAATTGCTTAGAAAAGTTCCTGGCACATAATAAGTTGGATTAAAGTAAGGTGTCCACCTTATCTTTGACAAAGGAGGCAAGAATATACAATGGATTAAAAACAATCTCTTTAACAAGTGGTGCTGGGAAATCTGGTCAACCACTTGTAAAAGAATGAAACTAGAACACTTTCTAACACCATATACAAAAATAAACTCAAAATGGATTAAAGATCTCAACGTAAGACCAGAAACTATAAAACTCCTAGAGGAGAACATAGGCAAAACACTCTGACATACATCACAGCAGGATCCTCTATGACCCACCTCCCAGAATATTGGAAATAAAAGCAAAAATAAACAAATGGGACCTAATTAAACTTAAAAGCTTCTGCACATCAAAGGAAACTATTAGCAAGGTGAAAAGACAGCCTTCAGAATGGGAGAAAATAATAGCAAATGAAGCAACCGACAAACAACTAATCTCAAAAATATACAAGCAACTCCTACAGCTCAACTCCAGAAAAATAAATGACCCAATCAAAAAATGGGCCAAAGATCTAAATAGACATTTCTCCAAAGAAGACATACAGATGGCTAACAAACACATGAAAAGATGCTCAACATCACTCATTATCAGAGAAATGCAAATCAAAACCACTATGAGATATCATTTCACACCAGTCAGAATGGCTGCGACCCAAAAGTCTACAAATAATAAATGCTGGAGAGGGTGTGGAGAAAAGGGAACCCTCTTACACTGTTGGTGGGAATGCAAACTAGTACAGCCACTATGGAGAACAGTGTGGAGATTCCTTAAAAAACTGGAAATAGAACTGCCTTATGATCCAGCAATCCCACTGCTGGGCATACACACTGAGGAAACCAGAAGGGAAAGAGACACGTGTACCCCAATGTTCATCACAGCACTGTTTATAATAGCCAGGACATGGAAGCAACCTAGATGTCCATCAGCAGATGAATGGATAAGAAAGCTGTGGTACATATACACAATGGAGTATTACTCAGCCATTAAAAAAAATAATAATAAAGTAAGGTGTCCAGCATTGTTCCAGTTTATTATGAGTTTTTCATTTAACAATTAATAGTAGTGAGTGTGCTCAGTCACTCAGTCATGTCTGACTCTATGACCTGTAGCAGATCACCCATAGCCCACCAAACTCCTCTGCCCAAGGGGTTTTCCAGGCAAGAATATTGGAATGGTTGCCTTTTCCTCCTCCAGGGGATCTTCTGAACCTAGGAACTGAACTCATGTCTCCTGAGTCTTCTGTACTGGCAGGCAGATTTGGAGTCATCTGAGAAGCCCAATAGTAATATAATTGTATTAAAATAAGCCACATCTGCCATGGCCTCATCAAGGAGCCTGAAAGATTCATGTAATACATAGAACACATTCTCACATGTGGAAGAACACTTATGATCCATCTCTGTTTTGTTTTCAGCAAAAAGCACCTAATATTTCCCCTGTCAATGATGTCATATGGTATGCTCTCTGATAGAATTAAATACTGAACAATGCCAGTGCTATGGAACATAACAAACCTTATGAGATATAGTGAACTGCTAGACTGTAGGTGTATGAGTGGGTGCTCAGTGGCTCAGACATGTCCATGTCCAATTCTTTGTGACTTCATGGACTGTAGCCTGCCAGACTCTTCTGTTCATGGAATTTTCTAGGCAAGAATACTGGAGTAGGCTGCCATTTCCTACTTCAGGGGATCTTCCTGACCCAGGAATTGAACCTGCATCGTCTGTGTCTCCTGCACTGCAGGCAGATTCTTTACCACTGTGCCACCAGGGACGCCCAGACTGTAAATAAAAGGAATCAATAAGGAACATTAAAATTAAAGCTACATATAAGAAGATATGTATGGGAAGTAAAGGCTAGGCTGTCCTATCTTAAAACTTATAAAGTATACTCTAAACCCTCTTGCTAATACAGCATAATTATGAAAATTAACTGAAAAGTTCTTAACAAAGTATTAGTAAAACAAATTTAAGCATTGCATAAAAGGTAATACATTATGTTCAAGTCCTACAAGTTGGGCTTAACATTTTTAAACTAAACTAATGTATTATAATTTAATGATTATTATGGTTATTTTAATAGATGACTAATATTTGTCAAAATTCAATGTTTAATCATAATAAAATCAGTTATATATGCAGGAACAGAAGAACATTTCTTAATGTTGTGAAGTTATTTTAAGAAATGCATATAGCACACTTTTTGTGATGTAACAGCACTGAAAGCTTTCAGGAAACTAGGTAAAATTTTTTGACCCACTATTCTCTTCAACATTATACCAAATGCTGAGAACTAGCATATTAATGGTGCTTCCCTGATGACTCAGATTGTAAAGAATCTGCCTGCAATGCAGGAGACCGGAGTTTGATCCTTGGATCAGGAAGACCCCTGGAGAAGGGAATGACTACCCACTACTACAGTCTTGCCAGGAGAACTCCAAGGACAGAGGAACCAGGTGGGCTATACTCCATGGGGTCGCAAAGAGTCGGACATGACTGAGCAACTTTGAGAGAGAGAGAAAGTGAGCATATTAATGGCAACGTACTATTGGAAAGAAAATCAAAACTAAAATAGAAGGGTACTATATGAATATATGATTATCAATGTATAAAAACAAAAGTAAATTACTGATAAGTTATTACAAGGGATTAGGAAATTTTAGCAAAATTTTCAAAGATGTGGGCTACAGAATCAAAGTACAATAATCAATTGCATTTATACATACTTGTCCCATTCAGTTAAAAAATGTGAAAAAATACATAACATTATTAAAAACTTGTAACTCTCATTTCTACTCTCAGTTATTTATAAGATCCAAGTCCATTATAATTAAAGACCCCATAGAATTACATTTTTTTTCACTTATTATCTCTTCTTTTTGCATATGAAACTCAAGGGGATAATCCTAAACTTATATGAAGGAATGGCTAAATATTAAAGATAAAAAATAACATGGGGATGGTATGAGTAGAATTTGCCCTGCCAGTTATGAAGAATTATTATAAGTCTATAATTAATCATACAGTATGGTATTGATACAAATAGGAAAATCCAACAAAGACATTGATCTATACATATATGCATACTTGATTTATGACATTATTTCACTCAAGATCTGTAAAAAAGCATATACTTTTCAACAAATCCTGCTGGCACAATTAGTTACCTATATGGAGAAAATATAAAATTTGTTCTCTGACTGTACCTATACACATTTATGACTGAAAGGTGAAAAGAGCAATATTTTGGTTGATGATTTAGGATAATATCATCATGAATTGAAATAAAGAAGAATTTATTAAATCAAACACCACTGATAATTTCAACTATTTTAAGTATCAACCACTGTAGAGTAAAAACTAAAGCTCCTAACTGGGAGAAAATGTATGCAGCACATGGCAGCAATCAGTGTAAGTACGCAGAATGAGTCAATAACTCCCATGAATCAAGTGAAAATTCACAGTCAGATAAAAGTGTGAAAATGTAAAAAGCAAGCACCTCATATAATAGGAAACACAAATAACCCATAAACTTGTGGGCAAACTTCCAATCTGATATGTAATCAGGAACATGTGCAAATTCATGACATGAGGTACTGTGCCCACTGGATTGGCAAACACCAAGAGTCTGGAGATAACAAATGCTGAGGATTTGGAGCAAGGGGAGCATTTAGCTAATACTGTTGGAAATGGAGATCCATGGGCCACTTTGGATAAAATGTGGCATCATACAGAACATTGCCTTTGGGTTAATGACTCAGTTGGTAAAGAATCTTCAGTGCAGGAGACCGGGGTTCTACCCTTGGTCGAGAAGATCTCCTGGAGAAGAAAATGGCAACCCACTTCAGTATTTTGCCAGGAGAATTTCATGGACAGAAGAGCCAGGCAGGCTACCGTCCATGGGATCACAAAGAGTGGGACGTGACTGTGCAGCTAACTTTTCCTTTCACAGAACATTCAAAATGTTCATAATCTATGATCCTAGAATTCCCCTCCTATACATGTGCACCAAGAAACAAGTGAAAAAAATTTTATCAGCAGCACAATGTAATGGCAACTATTCAAAACAACCAAAATGCTTAGCAATACTACTAAGAAAATATATTAGGAAAAGACATAAATCAGAAAAATAGATATACATGCATGCAATTATGTTGATGAATATTAGGAACATAATGATTAGAGAAGAAAGAAACTAGAGCAGAATTTACAATGCACAATCCTTTTCTTCACAATTCACAACAATGTGGAATTTTGTTTAGAAATACAAATTTTGTGCTAAAAGCACAGAAAAAAGGGAAAATGATGGACTTAAAATTTGGGTCCTGGGAAAGGAAAGGATAAGAGGGCAAGCACTCTCTGGGAAACACAGGGGTGAGGCCCACACCTTTTAACATTCACCCCACTGTCATGTACACACACATTCATTCTATCACTATTTTTTATATCATACAATGCATAGTTTAAAATATTGTTGCTTCTGTTGTTTAGTCTCTAAGTTGTGCCTGACTCTTTGCAACCCAATGGACTATATCCCACCAGGTTCCTCTGTTTGTGGAACTTCTTAGCAAGAATACTGGAGTGGGTTGCCATTCCATTCTCCAGGGGATCTTCTAACTCAGGGATCGAACTTACATCTCCTCCTTGTCAGGCAGATTTTTTACCCCTGAGCCACCAGGGAAGCTCCCAGTTTAAAATATTACTTTGACTCTACTCACCATTTACTACATTTTAAAAATATATATTATTCACTATCTATTTTCAACTTTAAAGGAATATAGTGTACCTTTCAATAGGCTGCCCTAGAGAGAAGCAAGTTTTAGCAATTTCTTACTTATTAGGTTTCTTAGATGTATGAGTCTCATTTGACTTTTGAATAGCCTGATGGAGCTAAGAGTAATATATCTCAGTTCAGTTCAGTTCAGTCACTCAGTTGTGTCTGATTCTTTGTGACCCCATGACTGCAACACACCAGGCCTCCCCATCCAACACTAACTCCCAGAGTTTACTCAAACTCATGTCCATTGAGTCGGTGATACCATGCAATCATCTCATTCTCTGTTGTCCCCTTCTTATCCCGCCTGACAAAACATGGTCTACTGGAGAAGGGAATGGCAAACCACTTCAGTATTATTGCCTTGAGAACCCCTATAAACAATGTATGTGAGGCATTGTATTTAACAATGTAAAACAATTAAAAAATGTACAAAGTTTTCCTTACACTTAGTCATTTATTCATCTGTCAAGTATGTATTATTTTAAATCCTTTCTGTATGTTAAGCACTAAGAAGTCTACTGCTTTTTCAGTGTTTACAATATTAGCAGCAGAGATAAGACCAAAGACAACTCTTTTGCAAGACAGTATGAGCAGACAGTTGCCGGAGGAGCAGAAGTGCAGGTGCTATAGGAAGGGAAAGGTGGAAGAATGATTGCTGGGTTAATCATGCAGCTGTTTCAATACTATAGCTGCCCTGGGAACTTTATATGCAAATTTCTAGGGATGGGATCAAGAACTTGGAAGAAAGTCTCAGGAAGGAAATTAGCATTTCACAATAAGGAAATGAGTGGAAGTGAGGCTTCTTTTAAACAACAGCTGTCAGATTCTCTCTGGTGAAGCAAAATCCTGCCTGAGACAGTTGAGGTAGTGTCCGTCAACTCATCTGTAAGTTTAATTTAAATTGACATTCTGACCCCATCGAACTATGCAGCCTTCTAGAATGTTATAGAACTTCAGGCACAAAGCATGCTGCCTATTGTACCAACAGGAATAAGGTGATGAAAACATTCATGCATGTGCATGAGTCTGCCTGTGTGCAGAAACATGTTCGTGTATATTGAGTGAAAGTGTGGAAATATGTAAAAATACGAATGAGGGGGACTCTTCTCACCAAAGTAAATAAAAAATGGAGCAAGGAGTATTCAATATGCTGGGCTGAACCATATTCTATGGTTCGGTCTTTCCCTTGGGGAGGACAAGCACTACCCCATCTCAAGAATCATGTTGAGTAATTGATTCTTTGATAGAGTGATCAAATCCAAATACATTTGCCTGATCTCTAGATTGTCATTTCAAATTTCCTGCTAGACATTTCCAGATGGTTTATCAATACTATTTCACACTGGACATGTTCAAATGACAGTTCATCTGTCCTTTTAGTTTATACCCCAGCCATTTAAAAATTAATCTTGTGTCATTCTCTAAGTTGTTTACTCTGAAAACCCACAGAGATGTCTGTGTCATCTCCTTTTCACTCATCACTTATGGCCAGATGCAACATTATGCACTCGGCCTCTATGGTCTTTTTCATTGGTATTATCCTTAAAATTTTCATTAACTTTGGTAGATTATGTTCTCATGACTTTTCTTTGTTTAGGTACAGTTTCCAATTTTATTACGCCTTCTCTCTTCCTATCCAATTTCCTTTATGTCTCCCCAACATGCTCATCTGAAAGGTAAGCTCAACTGTATTTTACTCCCATAGAATATCCTTCAACAACAGTCTATTGCTCTCAAGGTGAAGACCCTGCCCTTCTCCTTACACTTAAGGTAATTCAAATATATTCAGTCAGTTCATTACCTAATGAACATTACATATATTCATTTACCTTTTCCTAGACCAACTAGTTCATTTAGTAATTGTCCATATATAATCTCTTCTGATTATGCTCATGTTCCTTCTATATGGAATTCCTTCACTTCATACTTATCTGTCAATGTTCTAGCTACACCTCAAGCCTACTTGATAGGGCTTTTAATTTACTTAGTCACAGATATTCTCTATCTGTTTGAAATGTTTTTCCTATGTTTTATTAGCCAATTAGCTATTCTTAAACAGTCATGAAATTAAAGAAGCTTACTCCTTGGAAGGAAATTTATGATCAACCTAGAGAGCATATTAAAAAGCAGAGACATTACTTTGCAAAACAAAGGTCCATCTACACAAGGCTATGGTTTTTCCAGTGATCAGGTATGGATGTGAGAGTTGGACTGTGGAGAAACCTGAGTCCCAAAGAACTGATGCTTTTGAACTGTGGTGTTGGAGAAGACTCTTGAGAGTCCCTTGGAATGCAAGGAGATCCAACCAGTCCATTCTAAGGGAGATCAGTCCTGGGTGTTCATTGGAAGCACTGATGCTGAAGCTGAAACTCCAATACTTTGGCAACCTCATGTGCAGAGTTGACTCATTGGGAAAGACTCTATGCTGGGAGGGATGGGGGCAGGAGAAGTGGATGACAGAGGATGAGATGGCTGGATGGCATCACCGACTTGATGGACATGAGTTTGAGTGAATTCCGAGAGTTGGTGATGGACAGGGAGGCCTGGCGTGCTGCGATTCATAGGGTAGCAAAGAGTCAGACATGACTGAGTGACTGAACTGAACTGAAACATTTTATATGTGTACTATCTTTTTCTTGTAGTAAATTATAAGAGCTTGTGGTTACAAGCTCTGTCATTAGTACCATAAAAATCATTACAGGACCTGTGTGTGTGTGTGTGTGTGTGTATCAGACACAAAATGAAACACAGAAAAGATAAATAAAACAGTCTTACACACATGCATTCCATCAACATGGAAACAATGGAAACAGTGAAAGACTTTATTTTTTTGAGCTTCAAACACTGCAGATGGTGACTGCAGCCATGAAAATAAAAGACACTTGCTCCTTAGAATAAAAGCTATGACCAGCCTAGTTCAGTTCAGTTCAGTTGCTCAGTTGTGTCCGACTCTTTGTGATCCCATGAACCACAGCACGCCAGACCTCACTGTCCATCTTCAAATCCCAGAGTCCACCCAAACCCATGTCCATCAAGTCAGTGAAGCCATCCGACCATCTCATCCTCTGTTTTCCCCTTCTCCTCCTGCCCTCAATCTTTCCCAGCATCAGGGTCTTTTCAAATGAGTCAACTCTTCACATCAGGTGGCCAAAGTTGGAGTTTCAGCTTCAGCATCAGTCCTTCCAATGAACACCCAGGACTGATCTCCTTTAGGATGGACTGGTTGGATCTCCTTGCAAGTCCAAGGGACTCTCAAGAGTCTTCTCCAACACCACAGTTCAAAATCATCAATTCTTTGGCACTAAGCTTTCTTTATAGTCCAACTCTCACATCCATACATGACCACTGGAAAAACCATAGCCTTTACTAGACGGACCTTTGTTTGCATAGTAATATCTCTGCTTTTTAATATGGTGTCTAGGTTGGACATAACTTTCTTTCCAAGCAGTAAGTGTCTTTTAATTTCATGACTGCAGTCATCATCTGCAGTGATTTTGGAGCCCAGAAAAATAAAGTCAACCACTGTCTCCACTGTTTCCCCATCTATTTGGTATGAAGTGATGGGACCAGATGACATGATCTTAGTTTTCGGAATGTTGAGGTTTAAACCAACTTTTTCACTCTCCTCTTTCACATTCATCAAGAGGCTCTTTGGTTCTTCTATACTTTCTGCAATAAGGGTGGTGTCATCTGCATATCTGAGATGATTGATATGCCTCCCGGCAATCTTGATTCCAGGTTGTGCTTCTTCCAGCCCAGCGTTTCTCATGATGTACTCTTCATATAAGTTAAATAAGCACGGTGACAATATATAGCCTTGACGGACTCCTTTTCTTATTTGGAACCAGTCTATTGTTCCATGTACAATTCTGTTGCTTCCTGACCTGCATATAGGTTTCTCAAGAGGCAGGTCAGGTGGCCTGGTATTCCCATCTCTTTCAGAATTTTCCACAGTTTATTGTGATCCACAAAGTCAAAGGCTTTGGCATAGTCAATAAAGCAGAAATAGATGTTTTTCTGGAACTCTCTTGCTTTTTCGATGATCCAGCAGATGTTGGCAATTTGATCTCTGGTTCCTCTGCCTTTTCTAAAACCAGCTTGAACATCTGGAAGTTCACAGTTCACATATTGCTGAAGCCTGGCTTGGAGAATTTTGAGCATTATTTTACTAGCGTGTGAGATGAATGCAATTGTGTGGTAGTTTAAGCAATCTTTGGCATTGCCTTTCTTTGGGATTGGAATAAAAACTATTATATCCACTACTGTTGGCAAGAATCCCTTAGAAGAAATGGAGTAGCCATCATAGTCAACAAAAGAGCCTGAAATGCAGTACTTGGATACGATCTCAAAAATGAGAGAATGATCTCTGTTCATACCAAAGCAAACCATTCAATATCACAGTAATTCAACTATGCTCCAACCAGAGATGCTGAAGAAGCTGAAGTTGAACAGTTCTATGAAGACCTACAAGACCTTCTAGAACTAACACCCAAAAAGGATGTCCTTTTCATTATAGGAGACTGGAATGCAGTAGGACATCAAGAAACACCTGGAATAACAGATACATTTGGCCTTGGAGTACAGAATGAAGCAGGGCAAAGGCTAATAAAGTTCTAACAAGAGAACGCACTGGTCATAGCAAACATCCTCTTCCAACAACACAAGAGAAGACTCTACACATGGACATCACCAGATGGCCAATACCGAAGTCAGATTGATTATATTCTTTGCAGCCAAAGATGGAGAAGCTCTATACAGTCAGCAAAAACAAGACCAGGAGCCGATTGTGGCTCAGATCTTGAATTCCTTATTGCCAAATTCAGACTGAAATTGAATAAAATGGAGAAAACCACTAGACCATTCAGGTATGACCTAAATCAAATCCCTTATGATTATACAGTGGAAGTGAGAAATAGATTTAAGGGACTAGATCTGATAGATAGAGTGCCTGATGAAGTATGGATGGAGGTTCGTGACATTGTACAGGAGACAGGAATCAAGACCATCCCCAAGAAAAAGAAATGCAAAAAAGCAAAATGGCAGTCTGAGGAAGCCCTACAAATAGCTGTGAAAAGAAGGGAAGCGAAAAGCAAAGGAGTAAATAAAAGATATGCCCATTTGAATGACCAACCTAGAAAGCATATTAAAAAGCAGAGACATTACTTTGAAGACAAACGTCCATATAGTCAAAACTATGGTTTTTCCAGTATGTGTGGATGTGAGAGTTGGACTATAAATAAATCTGCACCCTGAGGTTTTGATGCTTTTGAACTGTGGTGTTGGAGAAGACTCTTGAGAGTCCCTTAGACTGCAAGGAGATCTAACCAGTCCATCCCAAAGGAAATCAGTCTTGAATATTCATTGGAAGGACTGATGCTGAAGCTAAAGCTCCAATACTTTGGTCACCTGATGTGAAGAACTGACTCATTAGAAAAGACCCTCATGCTGGGAAAGATTGAAGACAAGAGGAGAAGAGGATGACAGAGGAAGAGATGGTTGGATGGCATCACTGACTCGATGGACTTGAGTTTGAATAAGCTCTGGGAGTTGGTGATAGACAGGGAAGCCTGGTGTGCTGCAGTCCATGGGGTCGCAAAGAGTCAGACAGGACTGAGTAACTGAACCTCAACAGAAGGTCTTAGATATTATAGGTGTATATTAACCAATAGGAGTATCAGAGAGGCTATGATAAACTTGAGGATTAAAATCCTTTAAATCTTTCATCTAAGAATATTTCTATATTTATAGTTTTCTTTTTTACTTTTTTTTGTCTCTATCTTTCAATCCCAACACACACTGCTGAAGATATTTATTGTTATTAGATATAGTGCTTCATATTATATGAATAGCTGCATTATCATCTATCTGTGACAAATAAAGATGTAAAATTGTTATCTAACAACTGAAGCTGAAACTCCAGTACTTTGGCCACCTGATGCGAAGAACTGACTCATTTGATAAGACCCTGATTCTGGGAAAGACTGAAGGTGGTAGGAGAAGGGGACGATGAGGATGAGATGGTTGGATGGCATCACCGACTTAACAGACATGAGTTTGAGTAAACTCCGGGAGTTGGTGATGGGCAGGGAGGCCTGGAGTGCTGCAGTCCATGGGGTCGCAAAGAGTCGGACATGACTGAATGATTGAACTGAACAACAGATACAGAATTTGAGGGACAGGGCTCAGAAAAACATTCTCTAGTCTACCATTTCTGTATTAGAAAGTAATTTTGGCTCTTTGAAATTGTGTTATATTTGTTGCAATGGAAGTGAACAAGTAGCTAAGGGAATGAAAGTCATGGGAAGGGAAGAATTGTATTGATGCTTATGCTGGAGAGATGTCTATGGGCTACTGAGATAGGGCATGCTCTATACAAAGCAAGTTACAGAATATCTTGTCAAAATCCTGTCTTAAAGAGCCTTGCTCTTTTCCAGTTAAAGCAGGCTGTTATAGCAATTCAGATAGTATGTATGGTCAAGGAACACATGATAGTTTTCCACTGATTTCATTTTTAGCAACAAGTTTCTAATACAAGCAGGGCATATATCTCTGCTTTTAATTCCAGTAATGTTAAGTCACTTAACTTGCTTCTTCCACTTGTACTGATAGCTTCTGTCCTACCTACTGGGTTCCCTTAAATTTCTTGCAGAGAGAAGAAAATATTGTCTCCTCTGTTTTTCTCTGTTATCTGTGAAATGAGCATGGACTGCTGCCTGCCAGGCTCCTCTGACCATGGAATACTGGAGTGGGTAGACATTCACTTCTTCGAGGATCTTCCTGACCCAGGGATTGAATCGGGGTCTCCTGAATTGCAGGTGGATTCTTTACTGTCTGAGCCACCAGGGAAGCCCTGAAATGAATATACACTTATGTCAAAAATATATATGGGCTTTTATTGCTATTGATTATGAAAAAGAAAACAAACAAGTAACAAAATTAGCAAACATTGATCTACATTGAAAGGCAAAATAATTAGAATTCTCTCTTTTCTCTTTTACCTTTATTAACTTCAAGCCCCTTCAGTTAAACCCACACACATGCACACACAAAGCCAAGGACTCTTTACTTCCAAGTGTTGTTAAGTTTTATATTATTACTTAAATATGTACAAATAAAACTTATTTCACTTCTAGCTCTGAAACTCTATGAAACCACAATTTCAATTAAATATTAAAACTTCCCACTAAACCAATAAATTTCAAGTTAATAACATTAACTTCATATACATTTTTGGATTTTTTTTTAAAAGAACAAATATCAATGAACTTTAAATTATGAAATGGTGGTTTTTCACTTTCTCATCCCATTTTGAGCATGTTAAATATAATTTGAGTATAATTTTATCACTGCCATTTTTTGGCCATTAAAAAACCAATAGTTATAACTATCAGGGAAGTGTTTAAAGATCCAGTGAATTGAATTGTATTCAACAAATACAATAAAAATTTTGCAGTGTGAAATCCTTTATCATATATCATCATAATTACTTGTATAAAATTAAATGTAACAACACATCTGCTAGTGAATGACTATGGTATGAAACCTACAGAACAGGTCTATTGAGTTTTGCAGAGTTTAAAGACTATGTGCTATTTGATGACTTAATTTCCCCACTACTCATCCTTATGTAAATTGCTGCAAAAGCTTTATTTACACAGCTTGCCATGAGGTAATTTGTCCTTTACTTGGGGCCAATGCAAATGTAAACTCTAGAAATGCAATAAAGCAGCAGAACATGATCATAATTTGACAATGTACACAATCTGTGATATGATTATATATATTTTCAGACTATATAAATGTTAAGAAATAAATTCAGAAAATTCAATAATATTTGTAAAACTAACAAGTAAGTCTCTAGGAATAATATGTATAGTAATTCCTTCTTATATATCCACTCCTTGGCACTTCCTCATTATCTTAGTCTTATTATGGCAAAATTTATGTATAAAATGCTAAGTCATTTAAGATTTCTCCGGATTCAAATGTTATTTATAGCTTAAGTTAGATCCAAATTAAAATAAGAGCTTTACTGTTTTCCACAGGAAATATCTACTTAGGTCATTTCCCAGCAGTTACACAATTCAAAGTAAACTAAATATATCTTAAATATCTGTAGAAAAAATTTGGTTTGGGGAAGAAAAATGAAGCATAAGACTTGCTGCTGAACTGGAGTTATTTGCTAATTAATCAACAAAATATACAATAAGGGTTGCTAGACTATCATGTGACATGCACTGGGACAATTTTGTCATGATATATCTTCATTGATTTTGCTTTCACACCTCTGGAAATGTCAACGCAAGAAATAAAGTGGTGAGGTTCTACATAATATAATTCTATTTATGCTATATTTTCATTGTTTCACCCTCTTTTCAATACATTATAAAATCTATATATGTTCAATTGTAAAATATATTTTATATATTTCAATGAATGATGAAACAAATGATAGTGATAGTCTCTATAAATCTCAATACATGATTTATTGATCAAGATGTATAAATATTACAGCATGGGCTTTCCAATTAAAATTAATGTAGAGGAGAATGTCCTATTTTACTTTTTTTATGATTAACTTAATCCCATTGGAATTTAGATTCCTTATTGGCTAAAAAATTGTCCCTTCACAGCACTACTATAGATTATGAGACAGATTACTTGAGTAAACATGAAAACACAAGGATTTTTTCCAAAGTATTTTTTTTATATACATTATGTCCTATACTATAATGTATGCAACTATCCCATGCTATATCAAAACTTAATTAGCAAGTTCAGTTCAGTGCAGTCACTCAGTCATGTCCGACTCTTTGCGACCCCATGAATCGCAGCACGCCAGGCCTCCCTGTCCATCACCAACTCCCGGAGTTCACTCAGACTCACGTCCATCGAGTCAGTGATGCCATCCAGCCATCTCATCCTCTGTCATTCCCTTCTCCTCCTGCCCCCAATCCCTCCCAGCATCAGGGTCTTTTCCAATGAGTCAACTCTTCTCATGAGGTGGCCATAGTACTGGAGTTTCAGCTTTAGTATCATTCCTTCCAAAGAAATCCCAGTGATCCTTTAATCTTCTGCAACCTGTTTCTACAAAGTAGTTAGTTTCTACTCAAACTCTATCATATGGCTGTGATTCTAATATTGTTTTTGAAAATGGAAGTTTGGTATTGTATATTCTACATAGTTTCTAGACAAAATTAGATGTAATGCTTTATCAAAAATGATAGAAATTCTCAAGTTCTGGGGCTACATATTAATATGTATGTGAAATAAAGCATGTAGGAGAAGGTAAAAGAACAGAAATTTGGTAAAGTTAAAGGAAGAATAAATTTTTATTTTTTATATCAAGTAATTCCTGTGAGCAACAACTTTTAAAGTAGCATTGGAAAATGATGGCTACAATCCATCTCATTCTCTTCCAAACTTGTTTAATTCATGCTCTTGGAGGATTTTTGTTTCAATAAAATGAACTTCTGACTTAATAATTTGAAAAGGAAATACAATGCCACTGTATTTTGGTTTAATTCCACATTTACAAAGCAAAAGCCACCAAAAGCAAGATTTTAGTAAGATTTGTCAATATCAATGAAAACACAAAAATGAGGCATTTATTGTCTGAAACATAGTGAACCTTTAGATGATCAGTTCAGTTCAGTTGCTCAGTCATGTCCGACTCTTTGCAACCCCATGAACTGCAGCACACCAGGCCTCCCTGTCCATCACCAACTCCCGGAATCCACCCAAACCCATGTCCATTGTGTCGGTGATGCCATCCAACCATCTCATCTTCTGTCATCCCCTCCTCCTTCTGCCCTCAATCTTTCCCAACATCAGAGTCTTTTCAAATGAGTCGGCTCTTCGCATCAGGTGGCCAAAGTATTGGAGTTTCAGCTTCAACATCAGTCCTTCCAATGAACACCCAGGACTGATCTCCTTTAGGATGGACTGGTTGGATCTCCTTGCAGTCCAAGCAACTCTCAAGAGTCTTCTCCAACACCACAGTTCAAAAGCATCAATTCTTTGGTGCTCAGCTTTCTTTATAGTCTGACTCTCACATCCATCCATGACTACTGGAAAAACCATAGCCTTGACTAGATGGACCTTTTTAGATGATAAGAACAAATTTAATCTTGGAGTCCAGAAAATATAAGTTACTTATGTAACCCACTTTAGTTTAGCTGTTTCATTCTTGTTTTTCTTTTTGTCCTAATAAAATGACATATAAAAGAAAATGCACGGATCATATTTATAAACTGTGTTGCTAACATATTGCTGAATTTAAGGTGTAGATTACGTCCTTTAGCAAATAGTTTTTCTGTTTGCCTATCTATTATCTATATATGTATTTATTGGCTGCCTCAGCAGCAGCATGTAAGGTCTTCATCGTGTGCTGCCACAATGATTGTGATGCGCTGGATACATTGCTCCAGTGCATGTGGGACCTTGGTTCCCAAATCAGCCATCCAACCCACATCCTTGCATTTCAAGATAGATATTTGACCACTGGGCCACCAGAGAAGTTTCTCCAATGGCTTCTTAAAAGCAAGATTTTCTTTTACAGTTTGGTGGAAAGTGCATCAATGGCAAGGGAGGTGTCACAAAGGATGGATCTGTGTAATAAATCAGTATGTTGCACTAAAGATTTCAACCTCTAGATGAGTTTAATTGTTGATGCTTCTTCAGGACCACCATTTTACACCCTGCTTCCCTCTATACAGCCTTTTAAGGTTTACATCATTATCTTAAAATTTGCTTCTCACCCTTCCTCAGTTGTAGGCCTTTGAGCCTTCAGTCACTTATAGAAACTATCTCTCTAGTAAACCTTATGGCATGTGCGAACTCAAAGGCTTTTGTCAAGTCAGAATTGAAAGGTTTTCCCACATTTATGAAACTAAAATTTATTAGTGAATAATCAATCCATTGATATAAAACAGGGTCTATTTTCTCTCCATTGCTCCAAAGAAACATAACTTTAAGTAAACAATTTGACTTAAAGATTTTTCAAATTTGCACACTGATCTAGTCAACATATTTCTCTCCCTTCCTACCCCCCTCCCCCCATTTAAATTACCCATGCTCTAGGAAATAATATACAGACATAAATGTACAGTTATAAAAAAGAATGGGGGTAGTGATTTCCAAATTAATTTGATCAAACAATGAAATCAAACTTTATAACTCATGCCATTATCTGCTTAATCTTAGAATGAGTGAGTTATTTTATTGGCCTATGTGACTTGACAAAATTAAACAGATTCTCATAATCTCTGTTCTTGTTTTTGTACTGCAAAAATCATACTCTAAAGAAAATGAATCAACACAATAAACTGTAAAATAAGATTTGTTGTTGTGTAGTTTTTGGGAGAGGTCAGCAAGACACTTGACTGATTTCATCCTCAAACTGAACCCAGGCAATTGGAAGATCCTCAAACTCATTCTTACCCTTGGAATGTGCTTTCTACTTGCTCTCCCTACTCCTGGAAGCTGCCCCAAGGATACAGCCTTGAGATACTCATAGGTGTGAGCATCTGGATGATATATGTGACTAAGCCCAGTTAAAGTTTCTCAGAACATTAAGATTTTGATTTATGGGTATGGAAATCTATCTTACATCTACCCAAGACAAGCCTATGACTAAATTCTTTTGCTTATTAAGCCTGCCAACTTAGAGTGGTCTATCTCCTTCTTTGGTCTCCCTTTCCTCCAAGTATGGGACTGGTTTCAGATTACATTTGGAAGTTTTCTAGGAGGCTAAGTCTCAACCACCATCCTAGGTGTAAATATATTGCTGATAAATGTAAATGCATTTCTAAGAGTTTTTATTTGCTTACCCAGTTCAAGAGCAACAAACTGTCCTCAGGAGTCAATTATACTATTAATAATTAAACAGAATTATATAAGCTATTAGAACTGCAAATATTATAGTTGATCATGTTCTCTTTTACCCAGAACAAATTCACTTCACTGCAAGCCAAAATATTGAAATAAACTAATTGTCTTATTCTTTTCCTCCTCAGAGGTGAATTTTGCATATATAATACCCAAATCACTTTATTTTTATACAGATCACTGCTTTCAAGAGATCAAAGGATTTTTCTTAAAATGTAATTTTAGAAATGCTTGCAATACCCACTAAATTTGCTGGTAACTAATCATATTCTGCTTTACAGGATACAAAATGCCAGTTGTAGAGCTAAAATAGACTATCTTTCTCTGTTCTCTCTTACAAACATAACTGCCTCCCATTTCATTTGGTTAACTCTTTAGCACTCTGAATTACCCTGCCCAAATATGAGACTCGGGGTATTTTTGAGAAAAATAAAATGATAAATACAATATAACTTTTCAAATGGTTATTGAACTCACCCAGTCCGGATACCTCTGTGAGTCCAGGATGATAGTCAATTGCTCCTCCGTCCAGTTCTAGGTCTTGGAATGTTGACAACCTGTGCAGCAAGAGATACAGAAAGGGGATGAAGTGAATCACTCTCTCTGTTACAAAAATGAAAACTCGAGTTTCTATTTTAAAATCCTCCCTCTATTCTTTTAGAAATAGTGACTTTCTTACTCCTGTCATTTTTTTTTTGCAAGTTTTAAAAAATTAATTTATTTACTTGGAGGCTATTACTTTACAATATTGTGTTATTTTTTTGCCGTACATTGACATGAATCAGCCATGGGTGTACATGAGTTTCCCATCCTGATCCCCCTTCCCACCTCCCTCCCCGTCTCATTACTCCTGTCATTAAAGTGAACTTCCAAAATATATCTCCTTGGTGAACAGTTGCACAAACGTCATCATTAACATAATTTCTGTCATCAGAAGTTGAACAACTGAAGAAAATGAGAAACATGTCATTTCTCAAGTTTGAAGTCAAAGATTGTATCTTTCATTAATTTGATGATCTTTGCTTTCAAATATCTTATACTTTGAAAAAGTTAGATTAATATTCAAATTTGTTTTACATCTGTAATAAAGTATTGAATCAAATATAGCTTTGTTATTTACCAGCTGTGTAACTATGGTTATGTGTCTTGAATCTCAGTTTTATGATCTATAAAACAGGGGTTCAAAATCATGAAGATGTTGTAGGGATAAAATATAGCCACGTGAGAAAATGTTAACCCAGTCACTGGCACCTTTTCAATGCGAGGTAATTTTTAGGCTGTTTTCACAGTGGATCACATATATATACTAGACTATTTCAGACTTTAGAAATTAGACATCTCAGATATAATTTATGATATACAATTTTGAAATAAATTTTAAATCTTAGTGAAATGTGTTTGGAACTACTGTGCCAATGTGAGTTCTCTTTAAGCCACATTTCAAAATCATAGAAGAAGCTTTTGTTTAGGTAAGGTTTATTTTCTGTCTAATAAAAGTTAAAAAGTAAATGTCACCATTCAGTTGAGATGGCCAACAAGAGCAAGAGAGAGAAAAAGAGAGAGAGAGAACACAAGTGAGCCAAACAGGTGTATAGGATTTTGCCAACACACTGCGTGAGGCTGGTGGCCACATGGAAGCTTGAGCCCCAACACTTTACTTTACAAATCTGTTGTGTACAACCAATAGGTTCCCTAAGCGTTTCAAGTTTCAAGCCGGAAAATAAAAGAGTTAGAAGTCTTTTACTAAAACCAAAAATAGCAACTATTAAAATATTAACAAGAACAAATCTATACTAAACACAGTCATCTTTCAGTGACATAGGCAGCTATCCATGAAAAGGTAAGTCAAGCAGAAAGAGAAAATTCATGAAAATCAACAATCGGTACTCTTGAGATTCTTTCTACCAATATTTTTTAAGTTGACAGAGTTTTTTTGAAACTGTAACATCATGATATACTGAGTTCATGTATTCAGCTTACAATAAACTGAAAGCTAAATATTATAGTCATTGTCCTTACTTTTAAAGACAATTAAATTTTGAGATTTGAGTACTGTTAAAGTTTCCATTTCTTAAGGTAGATAACATGTAAAGTAAAAATTAGTCTCTCTTTTGTGCCTATTACGATGAACTTGGCCATTTTGCTACATAATCTTCAATCTCCAAACTCTATAAATCAGTCATTTGCATTTCACAGCTGAGGAATCCGAAACTCAGAATGATTATAAAGTTTGCCTCAGAATATAAGAAATAAATATATAGGATTAGAAAATAACATTTGTAACACTAAAATATTTTTATTCCAATATGTATTGCTGTTTTAACTCAGAAAATATAAGCTTTCTTCTTTGCCATTATCCATCATTGTCCAAAATAAAAACAGATTACAAATCTTTAGTAGTCTCTGATTGTGATTTTGAGTAATTATCCCCTGTCATTGTAAAAGGAACATGAAATTCGTTTCTTGATATTTTCTAAAGACTATTTCTTTACTTCTTTATAATGATCTTCATAGGCCTTATTCATATAATGAAATACTTATCAAAAATTATGCGGTGCTCCCAAAGGAGAAAACAATAATGACCGCCAGTTGAACAGTCACAGTATTTATTTCCTCTATCACATGCTCTATCATGTTTGACAATCTGATCTTTAAAACTTAATAATATGTCATGTACAGTTTCTGTGTCAACTTATATTCTAAACAAGTAGCTTTTATATTTTACTGGTAGAATTTGTACAAACAGTCTGAAGGAGGACTCTAACAGGTACCAGAGTAGATACAGACCTGCTCTGGAGGAAGTAAGGAAGGGGAAAGTCGTTGCTTGACCTAGCTGCTGCTTACCTCTCCCCACCATGGCTACCTGAACATCCTCTGTGGATTTCATGAGAGTTCTTGAAAATTCTTCTTCATCATTTTGTTTAGTAATAGATTATGATCCAACTAATTGCATGCATGCATGTGCATGCTAACTGGCTTCATTAGTGTCTGAATCTTTGCAACCTTATGAACTGTAGCCCCCCAGGCTCTTCTGTCCATGGGGATTCTCCACGAAAGATTCCTAGAGTGGGTTGCCCTGCCTTCCTACAGGGGATTTTCCCAACCCAGGGATCAAACCGCATCTCTTACCTCTCCTGCACTGGCAAGTGGGTTCTTTACCACTAGCACTACCTGGGGAGCCCTCCAACAAGTTGGAAATCCCTTAAGTTATTTCAAGAAGCCAAAACTATTTGGGAGACTGACAAATAATAAACATAATAATGAAAAGAATTATTATTAAAAAAAGAAATAAGAACTAATGCCTATTAACCACTTAAAAATAAAACTAATAGCTAAATTATTTCTATAAAAACCATTATTGTTATTCCCTACTCTGAAAATGAAGAACTCATGGCTTAGAAAGGTAACCAACTTGTTTAACATCACAGACTTAGTATGTCATGAAGTCACATTTAGCATATAACACTATAAATACAGTGCTGCACTCAAAATGCCAGCAAATTTGGAAAACTCAGCAGTGGCCACAGGACTGGAAAGGGTCAGTTTTCATTCAATACCCAAAGAAAGGCAATGCCAAAGAATGTTCAAACTATCACACAATTGCACTCATCTCACACTTTAGCAAAGTAATGCTCAAAATTCTCCAAGCCAGGCTTCAATAGTTCATGAACTGTTAACTTCCAGATGTTCAAGCTGGATTTAGAAAAGGCAGAGGAACCAGAGATCAAATTGCTAACATCCATTGGATCATAGAAAAATCTAGAGAATACCATAAAAGCATCTATTTTTCCTTTATTGTCTACGCCAAAGCCTTTCACTGTGTGGATCATAACAAAGTGTGGAAAATTCTTCAAGGGATGGAAATACCAGACCACTTTATCTGCCTCCTGAGAAATGTGTATGCAGGTCAAGAAGTAACAGGTAGAACCAGACATGAACAGCGAACTGGTTCCAATTTGGGAAAGAACGTCAAGGTCATATATTGTCACCCTGCTTATTTAACTAATATGCTGAGTACATCTTGCAAAATGCTGGGATGGATGAAGCACAAGCTGGAAACAAATTTGCTGGGAGAAACATTAATGACCTCAGATATGCAAATGACACCACCCTTATGGCAGAAAGTGAGGAGGAACTAAAGAGCCTTCTTGATGAAAGTGAAAGAGGAGAGTGAAAAAGCTGGCTTAAAACTCAACGTTCAAAAAATTAAGATCATGGCATATGGTCCCATCGCTTCATGGCAAATAAATAGGGAAACAGTGAGAGACTTTATTTTCTTGGGCTCCAAAATCACTGCAGATGATGACTGCAGTCATAAAATTAAAAGACGCTTGCTTCTTGGGAGAAAAGTTATGACAAACCTTAGACAGCATATTAAAAAGAAGCAGAGACATTACTTTATCAACAAAGGTGCATATCCTCAAAGCTATGGTTTTTCCAGTAGTCATGTATGGATGTGAGATTTGGACCATAAAGAAGGTTGAGCACTGAAGAATTGATGCTTTTGAACTGTGGTGTTGGAGAAGACACTTGAGAGTCCCTTGGACTTCAAGGAGATCCAACCAGTCCATCCTAAAGGAAATGAATTGTGAATATTCACTGGAAAGACTGATGCAGAAGCTGAAGCTCCAATATTTTGGCCACCTGATGAGAAGAATTGACTCATTAGAAAAGACCCTGATGCTGGGAAAGATTGAAGGTAGGAGCAGAAGGCGACAACAGAGGATGAGATGGTTGGATGGCATCACTTGCTCAATGGAAATGAGTTTGAGCAGTCTCCAGGAGATGGTGAAGGACAGGGAAGCCTGGCATGCTGCAGTCTCTGGACTCGCAAAGATTCAGACATGACTGAGTGACTGAACGACAGCAACACTGTAAGAAAACAATAAGGCTTTTTATTTTCTTATAGCTAAAGTTTTTGTGGACATAATTTATGATTTCTTAAGACAAATGTGTAGAAATGAAAATCCTTCTCACTATATGAGAACTGAATTCCCATGCATACACCACCTGGAAATTTATATAATAATGCAATGCATTATCAATACAATAAAATATTTTCCAGTTTGACAAATGAAGATACCTCATTGTTTTAAAAAATCATTAATATGTAATTGAATATATTAATACAAGATAAATACAAAGTAAAACTATGCAATGTGTAAAGTAGTTTATTGACTCTCACATGAGATACATCATTTAAGCTTTATAAAACATTTGAGGAAACTGAAGTTCAAAGAGATACATTATTAATTCAGTTGGGTGACATATCTAGTAAATGTCAAACTTGGAACTCAAACTTATGACTGCTCATATTTGAATCCCAGGCACTGAATCATTATGCTTTCTGAATATTTTAATGACTGATGACATTGAAAATTTTGTTATGATCATTACCCAAATACATTTTAACTTATGATTTGCTGTGTCTCTTGACCATTTTTCATTTGAATATTTGAATTCTTATTGATTGGCAATACTGCCTATGCATGAAAATTAAGTTGCAGCAAATGTTACAAATGTACTACCTATTCTTTCATTTGCATTTCAAAACAGTTAATGGTGCTTCCTGGCATATAACCATTTTAGATTTTTCACGTGGTCAAACCTAGTGCTGTATTTTCTGAAGGTGTACCTTTATGGTTATGATAGCAAAATTATACAAGCACACTCCATAATTTCATTCTAGTAACTTTATGACTTAGCTTTCTACATTACATTATTTATCCAAAATTTATTCTGATATATAGCATGTAGCAATGACCTCATTTTAAGATAATTCCCCATCTGTTCTAACATATTACGCTGAGTACATCATCTTTTCTCTTTTGTTCTGTTTATAGCTTTGTCTCTTCTAGTACCACTGATTTTTATTTGCTGTTTTTAAAAAATATATTGTGCTATCTACTAAGGAAAGTTGTATCTAATTAATAATTATTTCAAAATGTTTTTGTCCATATTCTATTCTTTGTCATCATTCCAGGTTGTTTTAAATCTATTTATTAAATTACAAAAAAGTTCCCATAGCATTTTTATTTATTTTTTTCCTTTTTTTTTAAATTTTATTTTATTTTTAAACTTTACAATATTGTATTGGTTCTGCCATATATCAAAATGAATCCACCACAGGCATGCATGTGTTCCCTATCCCAAACCCTCCTCCCTCCTCCTCCCCATACCATCCCTCCAGGTCGTCCCAGTGCACCAGCCCCAAGCATCCAGCATCGTGCATCGAACCTGGACTGGTGACTCCTTTCATATATAATATTATACATATTTCAATGCCATTCTCCCAAATCATCTCACCCTCTCCCTCTCCCACAGAGTCCAAAAGACTGTTCTATACATCAGTGTCTCTTTACTAAATAGACATTTCTCCAAAGAAGACATACAGATGGCTAACAAACACATGAAAAGATGCTCAACATCACTCATTATCAGAGAAATGCAAATCAAAACCACAATGAGGTACCATTTCACGCCAGTCAGAATGGCTGCGATCCAAAAGTCTACAAGCAATAAATGCTGGAGAGGATGTGGAGAAAAGGGAACCCTCTTACACTGTTGGTGGGAATGCAAACTAATACAGCCGCTATGGAGAACACTGTGGAGATTCCTTAAAAAACTGGAAATAGAACTGCCTTATGATCCAGCAATCCCACTGCTGGGCATACACACTGAGGAAACCAGAATTGAAAGAGACATGTGTACCCCAATGTTCATCGCAGCACTGTTTATAATAGCCAGGACATGGAAGCAACCTAGATGTCCATCAGCAGATGAATGGATAAGACAGCTATGGTACATATACACAATGGAGTATTACTCAGCCATTAAAAAGAATACATTTGAATCAGTTCTAATGAGGTGGATGAAACTGGAGCCTATTATACAGAGTGAAGTAAGCCAGAAAGAAAAACACCAATACAGTATGCTAACACATATATATGGAATTTACAAAGATGGTAACAATATCCCATAGCATTTTAATTAAAACTTTAAAATATATATTAATTTTTGAAAGATTTGACAACTTTAAACTAGACAACTTTTATAAATACTACATATTTCATGCTATTTATACTTTCATCTTTCTTAATAAAATATTACCTTTTCCGTTACACATGCAATGCCTGTTTCTTGCTAGGTTTATATTTTTGTCATGCTTACCATATTACTTAAGATATGTTCACTGCTTTTGTTTAAATAGATCACCTCACAAACTCATAACTCACATGTCTTATTCTCTTTCTTTCTTTCCTTCCCTCTCCCTTCCATTTTTCCATCTTACGCAATTTTCTTTGACAAAGAACCTGAAGACAATGGTTATTATTTATGACAACAAAACTTGTTTCTTTTTCTTGCCTTATTGAATTGCCTGAAGTCTTGTGTTACACGTTAATCTTAGGGCCTTTTTTTCCCCAGCATTCTAATATGAGGAAAACTTTACCAACTCTACTCATAACTAGGTGGCACTAGTGGTAAAGAATCTGCCTGCCAAAGCAGGGACTCCAAAGACCCAGGTTCGATCCGTGGATTGGGAAGATCCCCTGAAGGAAGAAATGGCAAACCAAGCCAGTATTCTAGCCAGGAGAATCTGATGGACAGAGGAGACTGTCAGGGTACAGTCCAAGGGGTTACAAAGAGTCAGACACAACTGAGCATGCACACAGGCAGGCAAGCACTCACAGGCTCATAAGTACATGAATAGTGCATGTGAGGTTGCTTCAGTCATGTCAGACTTTTTGTAGACATGGGAAACTATACGGTTACTTCTTAAAGCTTGACATGCAATTCCATAATTAAGTGCAACTTTCCTTTAGGCTTTCAGAGATTTTATTAGTACTTTGCCTATAGTTCTGACAAAAAAATTCTTTTTCTCTTGATCTTGAATGGGAGATGGCAAATAATTAATAGGTGAAAGGAAAGAACGGACAAATAAGTTGGGAAATACATAGGACATTATATTTATGGTATTTATTGTTGATGAAATGCCATTTAGTGGAAAATCCAAATTTATTAGTCCCTAGACATACCTTGAATTTTAAATATAAGACATTACTAGCTTTCATTGACAATCATCACTGCCATATGAATGATTTAACAACAACAACAAAATACTTATAGTATTTTGTAAGAGTTTCTTTGGCTTATTTCTACCACTACATGTACCATAGTGCTCAAATTAGTGCAAGGGATCCCTGGTGGCTCAGATGGTAAAGAGTCTGCCTGCAATGTGGGTGACCTGGGTTCAATCCCTGGTTCAGGAAGATCCCCTGGAGAAGGAAATGGCAACTCACTCCAGTATTCTTGCCTGGAAAATCCCATGGACAGGGTTGCCTGGGGGCTACAGTCCATGGGTTGCAAAGACTTGAACATGGCTGCAACTTTCACATATATATGTACATTGAATATTAGTGATGACATCAGTACTTTTCTACTCTTTGTATATTTATTGAAAATCATTTCACATTTAATTCTATTTTATGGTACTAATTTCTGACTTGAAATGGATATGCTTTATTATGTTAAGCATATGCTTTAATTTTCAGTAACTCCATACTGAAGATTTGTTGGGACTTATTATGAAAACTGAAAGGATTTTTCTTCTTTAACCTACATATGTGATGCTAAGATTTTATAACATTCAATCATTATATAATCCCTGAAACAATGATATTAGGGCTAGGGAAGTAGTTTTTAATGCTGGGATTGACACTACTTTGTTTAAGATCATTGCATTCCTATTCTTAAATAAAACTGAGCTCGGCTTTATCTGTGTACTCTGCTTTTAGACTTTGACAGTGCTATGCAAGTCTTGAAAATAAATTGAAGAGGTTGCTCCACTGACTGTGATGAGGTAACTGGTGCTATATTTGTCCTCCTACTGCAGACAGGTAGAAAAGAAACACAACAAAACAACAAATAAGCAAACATTTCCACACAGAATCACAGAGAGTGAAGAATTTTAATTCTTGAGAAGAAAAAAGCCTGATGTCGTGCTTGGAGGAAACTCCTGGACCTTAACAAAGCATGGTCATCACACTGAGTGGAGGAGGCAAAGATCAGAGCTTAAAAATTGTTAAATACTATATATTAATATACATATATATATATATATGTGGGTGTAGTCTAGAAAAATGGTATCGATGAACCTCTTTGTGGGGCCAGAATAGAGACACAGATATAGAAAGAAAACTTGTGGATGCAGTGGGGGAAGGAGAGGGTGGGATGAACTGAGACAGTAGCATTGACATATATATATATATATACTACCATGTGTAAAATAAACAGCTAGCTGCTGCATAGCACACTGAGCTCAGTTCCATGCTCTGTAATGACCTAGAGAGGTCATTTGGGGTGGGTGGGAGGGAATTCAAGAGAGAGGAGATAAATGTATACTTATAGCCGATTAATAATGTTGTACAGCAGAAATTACCCTTCAATTAAAAAGTGTTGTGACAGATGGCATTTGTGGGTTAGTATCTAAAAGAATAAGAAATATACAGCCTGGAGCTCTGTGGCAACCTAGAGAAGTGGGATAGGGGTGGGGTAGGAGGGAGATTTAAGAGGGAGGGAATATGTACATATACATACATATACATAGGCTTCCCCAGCAGCTCAGAAGTAAAGATTTCACTCAGCCTGTAATGCAGAAGAAACAGGTTCAATCCCTGGGTCAGGAAGATCCCCTGGAGGAGAGTATGGCAACTCAGTCCAGTATTCTTGCCTGGAGAATCCCATGGATAGAGGAACCTGGTGGACTACAGTCCATAGTGTCACAAAGAATTGTACATGCCTGAAGTGTGGTGTTGGAGAGGACTCTTGAGAGTTCCTTAGACTGCAAGGAGATCCAACCAGTCCATTCTGAAGGAGATCAGCCCTGGGATTTCTTTGGAAGGAATGATGCTGAGGCTGAAACTCCAGTACTTTGGCCATCTCATGCGAAGAGTTGACTCATTGGAAAAGACTCTGATGCTGGGAGGGATTGAGGGCAGAAGGAGAAGGGGACGACAGAGGATGAGATGGCTGGATGGCATCACTGACTCGATGGACGTGAGTCTGAGTGAACTCTGGGAGTTGGTGATGGACAGGGAGGCCTGGCATGCTGCGATTCATGGGGTGGCAAAGAGTCGGACAAGACTGAGCAACTGAACTGAACTGAACTGAACTGAAGTGACTTTGCATGCATGCATACATGCACTTATGACTGATTCTAGTTGTATGGCAGTAACCAACACAATACTGTAAAGCGATGATCCTCCAATTAAAAATAAAATACACACATATACACACACCAGAACCTATACAGAGAAAAAGCTGTGGAAACATGCACATGGCTATCTTTAACTTTTGTCAAGCACCCAAGCTCCGTTTTGCTACTTTTGCCAAATACCAAAGGATACACCAGGCTGTGCAAGAAACTACTAGAGAATGCATAAACTGAGCAATTCTCAGAAGCAATACACTGCTGTGAGACAGCTGAGATGCATGCATGCTCAGTCACTCAGTTGTGCTTGACTCTGTGAGCCTATGGACTGCAGCCTGCCAGACTCCTCTGTCCATGGAATTTTTCAGGCTAGAGTACTGGGGTGGGTTGCCATTTCCTCCTCCAGGAGATCTTCTTGACCCAGGGATAGAACCAGCATCTCCTGCACTGTAGGCAGATTCTTTACCCCAGAGTTGTCATGAATATGGGATTAGTTTAGCCTCTTAAAGTATTTCTTTGGTGGTCCTTTACTGGAAGCTCGGCGTGCTCTCCAAGCTCTGTCCACTTTGGCTGATAGTTGATATTCCACCAGCCAGAATGGGGAGAGCTTGGTAAATATCCACAACTTCCAGGAAAGGATGCACAAGGAAAAGATTTACGGGGTTAACTAGTTCCATAGTCATGACAACCCTAGACTCATCATAACAAAACTTAAAAAAAACTTCACAAGGACCAACCTGATTCTAAAGTAACTTAACTTTCTACTGAAATAGCAACATTAATTGAGAACAAAAACTAGATATTAAACAATGTTAGAATCAGTAGATTCAGTATGCAACCCAAAAAATAACTAGATGTGTAAATGAAGCAGGAAAATTTGGCCAGTAAATGGGAGAAAATAAATCTTAGAATGTGAGAGAAAATAGGATTAGCAGAAAAGGACATTGACACAATTTTGAAAGACATGTACAAAGTTAGAGAAGTTTCAACACATGATTTTAAGCTTTACTATAAAGTTTCAATAAACTATCATTGCATTCACATGAGATAGGTAAATTGATCAATGCAAAGTATTGGAGCTTCAGCATAGTCCTTCCAATGACTATTCAATATTAGTTTCCTTTAAGATTGACTGGCTTGATCTTGCAGTCCAGGGAACTCTCAAGAGTCTTCAACACCACAGTTCAAAAGCATCAACTTCTTGGCGCTCAGTGTTCATGGTCCACTCTCATATCCATACATGACTACTGGAAAAACCATAGCTTTGATTAGATGGATCTTTGACAGCAAAAAAATGTCTCTTCTTTTTAACGTGCTATCTAGGTTTCCCATAGCTTTTCTTCCAAGGAGCAAGCATCTTTTAATGTCATGGGTGCAGTCACCATTTGCAGTGATTTTGGAGTCCAGGTAAATAGTCTCTCACTCTTTCCACTGTTTCTCCATCTATTTGTCATGAAGTGATGGGACCAGATGTCATGATCTTAGCTTTTTGAATGTTAGGTTTTAATCTTCTTTTTACTCTCCTCTTTCACCTTCATCAAGAGGCTCTTTAGTTCCTCTTCACTTTTTGCCATAAGGATGGTATCATCTGCATATCTGAGGTTGTTGATATTCTCCTGGCAATTTTGATTCCAGCTTGTGCTTCATCCACTCCAGCATTTCGCATGATGTACTCTGCATATTATGTTAAATATGCAGGGTGACAATATACTGTCTTGATGTGCCCATTTCCAAATTTTGAACCAGTCTATTATTCCATGTCTGGTTCTAACTGTTGCTTCTTGACCTGCATACAGGTTTCTCAGGAAGCAGGTAAGGTGGTCTGGTATTCCCATCTCTTGAAGAATTCTCCACAGTTTGTTGTGATCCACACAGTCAAAGGCTTTAGTGTAGTCAATGAAGCAGATGTAGATGTTTTTCTGGAATTCTCTTGCTTTTTCTGAGATCCAATGGATTTTGTCAATTTGATCTGGGTTTCTCTGTCTTTTCTAAATGCAGCTTATACATCTGGAAGTTCTTGGTTCACATGTTGTTGAAGCCTATCTTGGAGAACTTTGGGCATTACTTTGCTAGCATGTGAGAAAAGTGCAACTGTGAGGTATTTTGAACATTGTTTGATATTGCCTTTCTTTGGGATTGGAAGGAAAACTGACTTTTTCTGTTCCATGGCCACTGGCTGAGGTTTTCAAATTTGCTGGCATATTGAGTGCAGTACTTCAACAGCATAGAATTTGAAGTAGCTCAGCTGGAATTCCATCACCTCTACTAGCTTTGTTCATAGTGATATCCCATGATCCACTTGTCTTCACATTCCAGGATGTCTGGCTCTAGGTGAGTGATCATACCATTGTGGCTATCTGGGTCATGAGATCCTTTTTTTTGCATAATTCTTTTATGTATTCTTGCCACCTTTTCTTAATATTTTCTGCTTCTGTTAGATCCATATCATTTCTGTCCTTTATTGTGTCCATCTTTGCATGAAATGTTCCCTTAGTATCTCTGATTTTCTTGAAGAGATCTCTCGTCTTTCTCATTCTATTGTTTTCCACTATTTCTTTGCACTGACCACTGAGGAAGGCTTTCTTATCTCTCCTTGCTATTCTTTGGAGCTTTGCATTCAGATGGATATACCTTTCCTTTTTTTTCCTCTGCCTTTCACTTCTCTTCTTTTCTCAGCTATTTGTAAGGCCTCCTCCAGTAACCATTTTGCCTTTTGTATTTCTTCTTCTTGGGGATGGTTTTGAAACCCCCTCCTGTACAATGTCATGAACCTCCAAACATAGTTCTTCAGGCACTCTGTCTATCAGATCTATTCCCTTGAATCTATTTGTGACTTTCACTGTATAAACGTAAGGGATTTGATTTAGGTCATACCTAAATGGTCTAGTGGTTTTCCCTATTTTTTTCATTGAAGTCAATATGCAGGTCAGGACGGAGAAGGAAATGGCACCCCACTCCAGTACTCTTGCCTGGAAAATCCCATGGACAGAGGAGCCTGGTAGGCTGCAGTCCATGGGGTCGCTAAAAGTCAGACACATGGGGTCACTAAGAGTTGGACACAACTGAGCAACTTCACTTTCACTTTTCACTTTCATGTATTGGAGAAGGAAATGGCAACCCACTCCAGTGTTCTTGCCTGGAGAATCCCAGGGATGGTGGAGCCTGATGGGCTGCCGTCATGGGGTCGCACACAGTGGGACATGACTGAAGGGACTTAGCAGCAGCAGCAGCAGCAGGTCAGGAAGCAACAGTTAGAACTGGACATGGAACAACAGACTGGTTCCAAATAGGAAAAGGAGTACGTCAAGGCTGTATATTATCACCCTGCTTATTTAACTTATATGCAAAGAACATCATGAGAAATGCTGGGCTGGAAGAAGCACAAGCTGGAATCAAGATTGCCGGGAGAAATATCAATAACCTCAGATATGCAGATGACACCACCCTTATGGCAGAAAGTGAAAAGGAACTAAAAAGCCTCTTGATGAAAGTGAAAGTGGAGAGTGAAAAAGTTGGCTTAAAGCTCAACATTCAGAAAATGAAGATCATGGCCTCTGGTCCCATCACTTCATGGGAAATAGATGGGGAAACAGTGGCAGACTTTATTTTTTTAGGCTCCAAAATCACTGTAGATGGTGACTGCAGCCATGAAATTAAGACGCTTACATTTTGGAAGGAAAGTTATGCCCAACCTACATAGCATGTTAAAAAGCAGAGACATTACTTTACCAACAAAGGTCCATCTAGTCAAGGCTATGGTTTTTCCTGTGGTCATGTATGGATGTGAGAGTTGGACTGTGAAGAAAGCTGAGCGCTGAAGAATTGATGCCTTTGAACTGTGGTATTGGAGAAGACTCTTGAGAGTCCCTTGGACTGCATGGAGATCTAACCAGTCCATTCTAAAGGAGATCAGTCCTGTGTGTTTGGAAAGATTGATGCTAAAACTGAAACTCCAATACTTGGCCACCTCATGCAAAGAATTGACTCAATGCAAAAGACTCTGATGCTGGGAGGGATTGGGGGCAGGAGGAGAAGGGGGAAACAGAGGATGAGATAGCTGGATGGCATCACTGATTCAATGGACATGAGTCTGAGTGAACTCTGGGAGTTGATGATGGAGAGGGAGGCCCGGTGTGCTGCAATTCATGGGGTTGCAAAGAATCGGACACAACTGAGCAACTGAACTCAACTGACTGAAGTTGGCAATAAAGAGTTCGTGATCTGAGCTACAGTCAGTTCCTGATCTTGTTTTTGACTATATAGAACTTATCCATCTTTGCCTGAAATAAATATAATGATGGTGAGTATTGACCATCTGGTGATGTCTATGTGTAGAGTCTTCTCTTGTGTTATTGGAAGAGGGTGTTTGCTATGACCACTGCATTCTCTTGGCAAAACGCTGTTAGCTTTTGCCCTGCTTCATTTTGTACTCCAAAGCCAAACTTGCCTGTTACTCCTGGCATCTCTTGATTTCCTACTTTTGCATTATAATCCCCTTATGAAGAATGGGGAAACTTTTTTGGTGTTAGTTCTAGAAGGTCTTGTAGATCATCATAGAACCATTCAATTTCAACTTCTTTGGCATTACTGGTTAGGGCATAGATTTGGATTATTGTGATATTGAATGGCTTGCCTTGGAAATGAACAGTGATCATCTGTCGTTTTTGAGATTGCACCCAAGTACTGCATTTGGCTATTTTGTTGACTATGAGGGCTATTCCATTTCTTCTAATGGATTCTTGCCTGCAGTAGTAGATATAAAGGTTATCTGAATTAAATTCACCTATTCCGGTCCATTTTAGGTCAGTTCAGTTCAGTCGCTCAGTCATGTCCAACTCTTTGCGACCCCATGGACTGCAGCATTCCAGGCTTCTCTGTCCATCACCAACTCCTGAAGCTTACTCAATCTCATGTCCATCGAGTTGGTGATACCATCCAATCATCTCACCCTCTGTCATCCCCTTCTCCTCCGGCCTTCAATCTTTCCCAGCATCAGGGTCTTTTCAAATGAGTCAACTCTTCCCATCAGTTGGCCAAAGTATTGGGGTTTCAGCTTCAGCATCAGTCCTTCCAATGACCTTCTAGTACTAACACACAAAAAAGATGTCCTTTGCATTATAGGGGACTGGAATTCAAAAGTAGGAAGCCAAGAGATACCTGGAGTAACATGCAAATTTGTCCCTGGAGAACAAAATGAAGCAGGTCAAAGGCTAACAGAATTTTGTCAAGAGAAGGCCCTGGTCATAGCAAATACCCTGTGCGAACAACACAAGAGAAGACTCTACACATGGTCATCACCACATGGTCAGTACTGAAATCAGAGTGTTTATGTTCTTTGCAGCCAAAGATGGAGAAGCTCAATACAGTCAGCAAAAATATTTTAGTTCACTGATTCCTAAAATGTCGATGTTCACTCTTGCTATCTCCGTTTGACCACTTCCAGTTTGACTTGATTCATGGACCTAACATTCCAGGATCCTATGCAATATTGTTCTTTACAGCATCGAACTTTACTTCCATCACCAGTTACATCTGTAACTGGGCATTGTTTTTGCTTTAATTCACCCACTTCAGAGTTTAAAACAAAACAGAGCTTTAGACCAGATATGTGAATATCCAAAATCTGTGGTTTGAGTGTGATGATGGCTTGATCTTTTTAAACAAGTTACCACAAATAACACAATATTTGTTTGGTGTGGCAGGCAACCCTGTTTTGTGAAAAGATCTCTTTCAACATACTGGCAGTTGACAGGTAGCATCCCATTAGAAAGGTTTATAAACGATGCCTGGCAGACAGAGGCAGCTGTCTGGAGAGTCCTTTAGATTTCATATTATATCAATCCCCTTATACAGTTTATTCAATTAAGCATTTAGGAAAAACCTGTAGGTGATAGAAAGGTATATCCAAGTCAGAATGAGAGGAAAAACAGAAAGGAGCAGGTTGAAAGAGAATACAGAGAGAAGAGATCTGAGCTATGTCTCCCTTATGGGTGACCTCATTGATTCCCTCTTGTAATACAAGCTTCCTTATACTCCCATGAGTCACATCTCTCAAAAATGGCTTTTAGGTGAAGGAAGGAAAACGGTCTGGAACAATGAAATATTCTGATTGAACTAGAGTTAAAATATGGCATTTCGATGTATAGCTGGCACAGCACATCCTCTCTATGAAAATGTTGGTAGGCATGAATTCTAACACAATCATTGTTACACTTCGTTTTTTCCTTTACTTCATTGCTTTGAAAATGTGAATGCTTAGTCTCTCAGTTGTATCTAACTCTTTGCGACCGTTTGGACTGTAGCCTGCCAGCCTCTTCTGTCCATGGGGTTTTTCAGGCAAGAATACTGGAGTGTATTGCCATTTCCTTCTCCAGGGGATCTTCCTAACCCAGGGATCAAACCTGTCTCTTGTGTCTCCTGCATTGCAGGCAGATTCTTAACCCGCTGAATTATCAGGTGTGAGATACCTTCCTTTCATCAAATATATGTCAAGCACTACAACATTAATAAGATACTCCATGTCAAGATCTAGTTCACCTTTTAATAACAATTTGGTTGACTGAGGAAGATATGTTGAAAGCTGTGTAGTCTTTCTTGAGATTCTATTCTACCTTCATTTTTTTTCTGCTTTCAACTTCAGAGAGACAGACTACAGAAATATCTCAGTAATTATAATATCCACAATTAAAGCAACACCTTGAGATCCCAACCTTCCATTCTTTAAAGGTTTTTTTTAAACTTTTCTTTGAAAATTTGCTTTTAAAAGTGATGAATGGATACATTACAATATCAAGGAACATTTTCTACATGAACTAAAAATACACTAATGATAGATTTATTTAGGTCATATTAAAATTATTTCAAATGTTAATAATGGTTACATATTTGGAAGAGTTTCTCAGGGACTTTTCTTAATCTGGTTGTGGTTTAAAACATTACACTTTTTCATAATATGTGAGATAATTTAATAATGCTTCTTAGGAGCAGAAAAGTGAGCTAGATGACTCTATGATAACATCTAAACTTTCTCACTCTTGTCTCAATTACAATGTGAACTTTGCACATGTGCAAGATGAATTCTTGCCATTATTAATGTTAAAATCAATGAATGCCTATTATGGCATATATCTGAACGGTACTGCATAGGCTTCACATAAGAGTCAATTATTTAAGATTCAAAGGGTTTGCACAGGTAAAATAATCACACTTAGTCTATATGTTATATATTTTGTAAGTAAAAAATCATTTGTTGTAAGGGCTTGTTTCAGTCTGTGGATCTTCAAAAATGCAGTTTACAGTTGTTTTTTAAAAACTTTATGGTGATTATCCTAATATAACAATAGAAACCCAAATAAGAAATTCTATATATGTTAATCTACAAAATATATTTTAGTAAAATATTTTATTTTTAAGAGAGTAAATAATGATTTTAACTTTCACTAATATGGACTAATTTAAGCCACATTGTTACCAAACCAATATCTATATTACAAATGAAACCAAAAGTTAAGCAGTTTTATTACATATCCAACGATTATGTTTAATCTGCAAAGTTTCAAAACAGACCATTGTGAATTTTTTATATGTAGCTTTTGTTGTATTAATCTTCTGATTTACCATTTCTGTTTACCTTCATTTGTTCTGTGGATTCAAGTTACTCTTATACATGATCATTTTTTTAGCTCAATACATGCTCTCAACCACCATTTTTGTGCTGTTTTTGGGAAATATAGGGGCTTCCTTGTTAGCTCAGCTGGTAAAGAATCTGCCAGCAATGCAGGATACCCCGGTTTGATTCTTGGATTGGGAAGATAAGGGATAGGCTACCTACCATATTCTTGGACTTTCCTGGTGACTCAGTGGGTAAAGAATCTGCCTGCAATGCAGAAACCTGGGTCCAATCCCTGATTGGGAAGATCCCCTAGAGGAAGGCATGGCAACCCATTCCAGTATTCTTGCCTGGAGAATCCCCTGTCCATAGGAGCCTGGCTGGCTGCAGTCCATGGTGTCACAAAGAGCTGGACAGGACTGAGTGACCAAGCATAGCACACTGGCAAATATATTCCACTTCTGCATGATATAGGCTCAATAAAATATTGTGTATGCATTGTTTTATTCACTTGCTTTTTGAATCAATTAAGACAGTGAGAAAATGTACATTTCTGCTGTCTTTTATTATTACTTAATTACCATTACTGGTACTATCTGTACACCTGTAAGCTTTCAAATGAAGAATTTCCTTTAGTATTTCTTTAAAGGTGGGTGAGCTTTGAAGTCACTCAGTCGTGTCCGATCTTTGCTACCCCGTGGACTGTAGCCCACCAGGCTCCTCTGGCCATGAGATTTTCCAGGCAAGAATACTGGAGTGGGTTACCATTTCCTTCTCCAGGGGATCTTCCCAACCCAGGGATCGAACCCAGGTTTCCTGCATTGCAGGCAGATGCATTTGCGTTAACCTCTGAGCCACCAGGGAAGTCCGGGTGAACTTTATCCAAAATAAAAAACCAATCGATCAATTCTGATTTTATCAAAAATCAAAGTCTTGGTTTTTGTTGTGTTGTTATCCTTTGAGCACTTTGAATATGTTTTAACCCACTGTGATCTAGTGTTCACTTTTTATGATAGTACAGTTCAGTTCAGTTACTCAGCCCTGTCTCACTCTTTGTGATCCCATGAACCGCAGCAAACAAGGCCTCCCTGTCCATCACCAATTCCCGGAGTTCACCCAAACTCATGCCCATTGATTGAGTCAGTGATGCCATCCAACTGTCTCATCCTCTGTCATCCCCTTCTCCTCCTGCCCTCAATCTTTCCCAGCATCAGGGTCTTTTCTAATTAGTCAGCTCTTTGCATCAGGTGGCCAAAGTATTGGAGTTTCAGCTTCAATATCAGTCCTTCCAATGAACACTTAGGACTGATGTCCTTTAGGATGGACTGGTTGGATCTCCTTGAAGTCCAGGGTACTGTCAAGAGTCTTCTCCAACACCACAGTTCAAAAGCATCAGTTCTTCAGGCTCAGCTTTCTTTATATAGTCCAACTCTCACATCCATACATGACTACTGGAAAAATCATAGCCTTGGCTTCTGCTTTTTAATATGCTGTCTAGGTTGGTCATAACTTTCCTTCCAAGGAGTAAGCCTCTTTTAATTTCATGGCTGCAATCACCATCTGCAGTGATTATGGAGCCCAGAAAATTAAAGCCAGCCACTGTTTCCACTGTTTCCCATCTATTTGCCATGAAGTGATGGGACTGGATGCCATGATTTTTGTTTTCTGAATGTTGAGCTTTAAGCCAACTTTTTCACTCTCCACTTTCACTTTCATCAAGAGGCTTTTAAGTTCCTCTTCACTTTCTGCCATAAGGGTGGTGTCATCTGCATATCTGAGGTTATTGATATTTCTTCCAGCAATCTTGATTCCAGCTTGTGCTTCTTCCAGCCCAGCATTTCTCATGATGTACTCTGCATAGAAGTTAAATAAGCAGGGTGACAATATACAGCCTTGCTGTACTCCTTTTCCTATTTGGAACCAGTCTGTTGTTCCATGTCCAGTTCTAACTGTTCCTTCTTGACCTGCATACAGGTTTCTCAAGAGGCAGGTCAGGTGGTCTGATAATCCCATCTCTTTCAGAATTTTTTGATAAGGGGTCTGTTAATTTTATTGGGCTTCCTTTGTAAATGATGTGTCATTTTTCTTTTACTGCCTTCAATAATTTTTCCTTGTCTCTGACTCTTGGTATTTTAGTTATGGTATATATGTTTGTGAATCTCTTTGCCTTTACCTTTCTTGGAGTTATTAAATTTCCTGGATGTGTAGATTATTGTTCTACAACAAAATTGGAAAGTTTTCAGCCAATATTTCACTGAATACATTTTCTCTTTCTTTCTTTCATCTCTATTTTTGATATTTCCATGATGTGTGTGTTGTGCTTAATGTTGTTCACATTTTTCTGAATTTTTTTTCTCTTCAGCTTGCATTGTTTTAATTGATCTATTTTCAAGTTCACTAATTCAAGCACATAAATCTGCAGTTGAGCTCTTCTGGTCCATTTTTCATCTCAGTTTTTCTTTTCAACTCTAGAATTCCCATTTGGATCTTTTGTAATACATAATTTCTATCTAGTTATTGTCAGCATACTTTCCTTCTTTAATCCTGCTTTCCTTTATTTCTCTGAATATGTTTAAAATGTTTACTTTGAAGTCTTTTTTCTTAAATGCGACTTTAAGATACTCTCATGGACAGTTTCTGTTGCATGTGGAGTTTTTTTCTGGTATATGAGTCACAGTTTTTTCTTTCTTTGGATGTTCTAGAAATTTTGTTGAAAACTGGACATTTTAGATAATATATCGTAACAACTTTGTAGCAACTTTGGGTATTGTACCCACCCCCCCCCCACACACACACACACACTCCAAACTTGTTATTTTTATGTGTTTGCTGATTTGCTTAGGGACTGGCTGAATTATTTTAGTTAGATCTATGTTGTTCTCTCATTATTGAGTTTTTTGATGTTGCATCTAAAGGGGTACCCTGAGTCAGTTTTGGAAAAACAACTGTTTTTGCAGGGTTTTCTTTGACTATTTCTTTATTTGAACAGTGAGGAGACTCTTGAGAGTCCCTTGGACTGCAAGGAGATCCAACCAGTCCATTCTGAAAGAGATCAGCCCTGGGATTTCTTTGGAAGGAATGATGCTAAAGCTGAAACTCCAGTACTTTGGCCACCTCATGCGAAGAGTTGACTCATTGGAAAAGACTCTGATCCTGGGAGGGATTGGGGGCAGGAGAAGGGGACGACAGAGGATGAGATGGCTGGATGGTATCACTGACTCAATGGACGTGAGTCTGGTTGAACTCTGGGAGTTGGTGATGGACAGGGAGGCCTGGCGTGCTATGATTCATGGGGTCGCAAAGAGTCGGACACGACTGAGCAACTGAACTGAACTGAACTGAAGATCCATCATTTGTGATCACCCATTATTGAGATCCAGTAATTATTAGTTGTTGGCTTTATCATTTTCAACAATGCTCTGGATCATAGATTGCTTCACAGACTAATTCAAATGTAGGTTCCTTTGAAGGAATGGTTGCACAGGTCAGTATTTGTGATTTGTTCTACTCCAGGAGGTCTCCTCCAAGCTGTTTCTCTTTCTCAGGTTCTCTTTGGCAAATGAGCCCATCCAATTTAGCATATATCTTTAATAAATGTATGCTCTCTTTCCAACTTCCTTTTACCACATCCTCTATTGTTTCTAAGAGTATATTTAAACCTTCCATTTTTCTACACCCTACTACAAAAGTAGTTTGTCATTTTGGGAAGAAACCAAGAACTATCTCCTTCTATGATTTTCTTTTTCTTCTACTGCCATGGAGGCTATGCAAAAAACGTCCCCTCCCATCTCTTAGACTCAGTTATTTGTAAGGCAGTTGAGAAACAGTGACATCCTGATCTTCTAAGAAAAGTAGACCTCCAACTGGAAAGTGGGAATAGAATCAGTCTTAAGTTCTTTACTGATACTAATCTCATGCAGAGTTCCCATTTGGTTGAGCTAAGAAGGGGGTGAGTGAGCAAACAGTTTTTGTTCAAATGTTATAGCCTGTCACTGCTATTATGAAACTTTAGTAGACTTTTAAAAATAAATATTTCTTTACTGGCTATAGTCTTTAATACAATTTCCAGATAATTTTAATGATTAAGTTTTGTTTGGTTTTCACTTACTCTGTTGTAAGTGTAAATGTTGGAAATGTAAATCCTCAGAAGCCATCATGAAACCATTCCAATGACAGTTCTTTAATAAATTTTCTTTTCTTTCTTTTCTTTTTTAAATTGATTTTACTCTTTTGTGTAATAGCCTAAAATGTCTCTTTAACTTAGCTTTTTGAACAACAACAACAAAAATAACTAGCATAAGTGTTAATTGTCATCACTCATGCAGACTACATCATTAATGCCATCTTCTTGTTTATTTGAAATAACACATTAAATGATTATATCAAGAAAATTATATATCACTTTATAAGCACCATCAATATCATCACTAAAAAACAAATGGTTAAAATGCAATACTGCTCTTGTTTTAGAGGTTCATAGAAGCAAATATGCTTCTAATAAATGTTTAATGATCTTCATTAAGTGCTCTTAGAACATTAAAATCAGCTAAAATTGCTACAACAATTAGTCTTCTAAACAGCAGAGTGAGCACAAGTAGAATTGATCACTTGCCCAGATTAAACAATGAGGCCCCCAACATTTTGATGACTCTCACTAAAAATGCATGCCATTATCATATATATGCTTTTTAAGAATGTCAAGGAAATTCAAATATTGGATGCTCTTATTCTTTCAGACACTATCATATCAAACATTAGATAAAATATTTCAGCCCAAGATTATATAAAGAATCAACACGCTACTAGAGAAAAGTATTTTTTCTGTAGCTAACATAGCATGAAAAGCACAGAAATAAAATAACAATCTAAGCTAGCATTGTTAGTGTTGCACTCACTTGGATGATTATGGGCTTTTGAGAGATGGACATATTTTGACCATTTCAATCAGAGAAGATATGGTCAATTGACTTGTAGAAGGGCTAGAAATGAAGTTTGATTCTTCTGTTCTATTTATACCAACGTATTGGAGGACAAAACCATTTATGACTTATCTTCAGAGTTTTGAGGTTATTTTATGGGCATTTGAGTTGCAAATTGTCTATTATGGAACTTTAACTGAGGCTGCTATTGCAAAAAGGTTTAAAATTTCATGTAGAAAAAGAGATAAAGCTGCAATCAAAACAACTTTCTCTGGTACTGGCCATCTATTTCCTGAAGCAAAATGAATTTAGAAATATCTTTTGCTTATAGCGAACTAATGCCAATTAGTCCCTGTAGTAATAATGTAAGTTCATATTTGTTTTGAGGCTGAGGTAATTTAGAAGAAAATATCAAAAGTCCAGTGAATGTTGATAATATTCCTTCACTAATGACTTAGATGTGCATCAATGACTCTCAAGGAAATGGTGCAGAGCAATTTTCTGAACCTACAATATATCATGTAGAATACTCTTTAATATATTACCCAATCTTATTTGCTATTGGAGTATATCTGAGTCTTTGCATTTTTTGTATTTTAAAATTTTAGTCATCTGAAAAAAACCCAATATCCTTTGTGACAGATGTTTGAGTCTAATTTGGATTCATCTTGTTATTTATAGCATTTTACTTATGACCTTTAAAACTTGGAATAATTGTCTTGAGAAATTCTTTCCTCTAGTGGCTTAAAGAACCAGCTTTTTACCCCCTATCATGTACAAATTAACCATCTCTTTGAAAACCAGGTAATGATTTTTTAAATGTGCAATTTAAAATTTCAAACCATATTACCATTTTCCTCCCAGTAGCTTCACTGTCAGTGACTTAGTAAAACCATCATTAATCACAAGATAAGCTACAGTCATGTGGTGATTGTAATTTGGTCCCACGGAACCAAAGACAAATGATATGGAATACCATTAGCAATGATAGCTTTAATGTAGACATTCATCATGGACTCAAGTTCACTTGATGTGACTTTGGGATAAAAACAGGGGGAAATTGCCTAGCTGTTGAAAATTCTATTGCTATTAAATCATAATTTTGACAAAATTGTACAAAATAAGAGTGGTAGATTTTGTGCTTCCCATTTTTACACTCTTAAAAGACAAAATTGCAGGGGACTTTGAAGAACCCAGATGCAGTGCAATTAGAAGAGTGAATACGGATTAGTTGTTATCTATCTAATTGCTAATAATAGAATCTGAGGTTTGGGGAAGCTATTTATAGAAGTCACAAGGCTGCTCCAGTTCATCAGTAGGTAAGCTACTAACAGAGGCTAAGAAGGAGGCACACACACACACAGACACAGACACACAGATACGATCAGCAGTGACACATTTTATTGGTCATAAACTTCCTGAATATATTGCATTATAATCCCCTAAAGCAACAGAATACAATTTTTAGAAAGAGATTCTTGTTATCTAACTTAACTCATGTATTATCCAGTGATCACATTTAAGAAGGTATTTATACTTGTAAGGACCTACACAATTATTATTAAATGCTTTCCCTGTAGGAAATCCCTGAGGTGAAGTGAATGTAGAATCAAAAGTGTGATTGCAATTCACACCTGGGAATAAATATTGACCATGGCCTGCAGCCTTCTCCTAAAGACTATATGAGTTTAGCTTTAATTCTTCATGGAGAAAAACAAACAAACCTGCTACTTCAGGAATAAATTCAAGCAATACTATTGTGCATTTTATTTCATTTATTTTGATTGTTTCTGCTACCCAAATCTACCTGTATAGCTTGTTCAACTACAGCTGTCCTTGTTCCTATAAATTTAGTTATTTTCTTCCCTGCATTCTTCAGGTGAGTGATTGAATCACACTCTGTGTTCCAGTGATTCCAGGTAATTCTGTGCTCAGATGGAGAGATCAACTACTAAACCACAAGATCCCGGTATAGTCAGGTTGAAGATCTGGCCCACTGAATCATTTGATTTTTGAGGGATAAATTCAGGAAGAGAAATTAGAATGACTCTAACACTTAATTTCCTCAAATATTTTGAAAAATGTCTGTTTTTTGTGGTTGAGAAAGTAACCCAAAATTTTAATTCTGTTCGTGCTGTATAGAAATATGTAAATAATATATAAATATATAATTTATCTTTAAGCTTCCTTGGATCCATGGATCAGCATTTAGTTTAATTTTATTTACATTCTGCTTGCTGATTTCTTGGTTGAAGGGAACATTCTTTATTTCTTGGGATTCCTAAAGCATAAATGCTATATTAGCTTGAACATATGTTTTGCAGTTGAGCCTATGATAAAGTTATCAACGCCAAGAAAAGGTAATTTCAAACATCTATACTACAAAAGATATGAACCTTTAATAAACTGTTGAAAAATCCCTATGGCAAAAGAAATTTGAAATTGAAGGTGCCTAATTTAGAATTCCCTTAAAGAATCTGGCTTCTGCAATAACATAAAAGATTAGCTCCTCCAAGCTAGAAAGTTCTAGTGGTAAGTATAACAGCTTGGAATCTGAGGACTAATTACAGACATTCTAGATTTTATGAATTCGGCAAAATATTTAATTTATACAACAGATATTTATGGGCACTGTATTATTATGATAGGGGTGTTGTGACAAAGTACCAAATGCTAGGTGAGTTAAACAACAGAATTTATTTCTCATGGTTCCAGAAGCTGCAAGTTAAAGATCAAAATTTCAGCAGGGTTGATTTATTCTGAGGACTCTCTCCTGGCTTGCAGATAGCCACTTCCTGCTGTGTCCTCATATGGTCTTTCATTTGTATCCATACATTCTTGTGTCTTCTGTTCAGGAGCACCAATGATGTTTCCTTGTGTGTTCAAATTCCCACTTCTTAAAAGGATATTAGTCAAATTGGATGAGGGGACACTCTAATGACCTCAATTTTATCCCATCACAGTTTTAAAGGTGTTTTCACTAAATACAGTCACATTCCGAGGAGGGACTGAAGCCTCAACAAATGTATTTTGAAGAGTGTTGGTGTTGTTCAGTTGCTAAGTCGTGTCCAACTCTTTGTGTTCCCATGGACGGCAGCATATCTGGCTTCCCCGTCCTTCACTGTCTCCCAGAGTTTGCTCAGATGAATGTCCATTGAGTTGGTAATGCTTATCCTCTGCCATCTTATCCTCTGGTGTCTTATCCTCAGCCATCCTCTTCTCTTCCTGCCCCTCAATCTTTCCCAGCATTGGGATTTTTTTTTTCAGTGAGTTGGCTCTTTGCATCAGGTAGCCAAAGTACTGGAGTTTCAGCTTCAGCATCAATCCTTTCAATGAATATTCAGGACTGATTTCTTTTAGGATTAACTAGTTTGATCTCCTTGCAGACCAAGAGACTCTCAAGAGTCTTCTCCAAGACCACAATTCAAAGGCATCAATTCTTTAGCACTAAATCTTTCTTATGGTCCAATTCTCACATCTGTATATGACTACTGGAAAAAACCATAGCTTTGACTATATGGACCTATGTCAACAAAATGATGTCTCTGCTTTTTAATACACTGTCTAGGTCTGTCATAGTTTTCCTTCCAAGGAGCAAGCATCTTTTAATTTAATAGCAGCAGTCATGGTCTGCAGTGATTTTGGAGTCCAAGAAGATAAAATCTGTTACTGCTTCTACTTTTCCCTCATATATTTGCCAAGAAATGATAGGACCTGATGCCATGATCTTAGTTTTTTGAAAGTTGAGTTTTAAGCCAGTTTTTTCACAATCCTCTTTCACCCTCATCGAAAGACTTAAATTCCTACTCACTTTCTGCCTTTAGAGTGGCATCATCTGCATATCTGAGATTGCTGATATTTCTCCCGGCAATCTTGATTCCAGCTTGTGAGTCATCCAGCCTGGCATTTTGCATGGTGTACTCGTGATGCATATACGTTAAATGAATGGGGTGACAACAGAGAGCCTTGTTGTACTCCTTTCCCAATTTGGAACCAGTCAGTTGTTCCATGTAAGGTCCTAATTATTGCTTCTTGACCCACATACAGATTTCTCAGGAGGCAGGTAAGGAGGTCTGGTATTCCCATCTCTAAGAATTTTCCGCTGTTTATTGTGAACCATATAGTCAAAGGCTTTAGTGTAGTCAATGAAGCAGAAGTAGAGACTTTCCTGAATTCACATGCTTTCTCTATGACCCTATGAATGTTGGCAATTTGGTTTCTTGTTCCTCTGTCTTTTCTAAATCAGCTTGTTCATAAGGAAGTTCCTGATTTATATAGCTCTGAAGCCTATTTGAGCATATCTTTACTAGCATGGGAAATGAGTGCAATTGTACAGTAGTTTGAACATTTTTTGGCACTGCTATTTCTGTTGGGTCTGAATGAAAACTGACCTTTTCCAGTCCTGTGGCCAGTCTTGAGTTTTCCAAATTTGCTAACATATCAAGTGTAGCACTTTAACAGCATCATCTGATAGGAGTTGAAATAGCTCAGCTGGAATTTCATCACATGTACTAACCTTGTCTGTAGCAGTGCTTTCTAAGGCCCACTTGACTTCAGACTCCATGATGCCAGGCTCTAGTTGACTGACCACACCATCAGGGTCATCTGGATCATTAAGATCCGGTAGTCAGTGGGTCACAATTCAGCCTTTAACAGGCACCTCAGTTTAGCATTGGGTATTTAGCACTGAATGAAATAGACAAAATTACTGCTATCTTTCTGCAAGTCTCTAAATTCTCAATTTCCTAATCTGTACAACAGCCTTACAGAATGTTGGTGGGATTATATTAGAAAATGGTAAGAGCATTTATGATCGTTAATAGCCCATAGGAAGTCTCAACAAATCATTATGAGAACTGTGACAATAAAACTTGTAGATAAACATTGGCAGGTTAGATTTAGAAAATGTTCATACCCCTTATCCTGTCATTCCAAATGAGTTAGTTACCTTCAGGCAATGCCAGGATCGCTGCATAAGTGCATTATGCATAGGACATATGTACTATTTCACAAGTCTTACTGAATAATTTGGCTTTACTAGTACTACAGTTATAGGAATTACTGAGTTTCTGTGCATGATATGAGGACACTTCATCTGATTAGATACTTAAATTTCTTTTTGTTTCTTCTTGAAGGGATTTTATATTTCTAGTTGTTTAGCTCTAGTTCATCATGTTTGGGTCCAAGGTAGAATGGTACTGACCCCTTCTGGTTAACTCTATTACAAAGTCCTGAGAATGTATTTTCAATTTGTGATATCTCAGTTCAAATAACTCCTTCAACATTGATATCATTGGTGATAAGAGATTTCCTTCTTAAGAGGTTGTCCCTTGATTTCTTGTGCATACCTATTTATTCAACAAAAGTATATATTTTACCTGCAATATATAGCCACCATTCTCAGCTTTGGAGATACAGAAATAAACAAAATAGAAAAAAAATTATAAATTAATGTAGCTTATATTCAAGTGTTGATTAGTAGAAGTTTTTTTGTGGAAGATACACTGTTTATACCAACTGCTTCACTTTTAAACAATATCAACCAGTGTTGTAATTTAGAAGATATGGTGATTTCAATTGCAAAGTACAGTATAACAGCATATTTATATTTTTTGCATACATTTTTATCCTTGAATCATAACCTAAAATTAAACATTATTGAAAATACAGGGGTTTTTTTTCCCCCAATAATTATCTTGCTTTAAACATTTGAACATGATAAAATGCCTTAAATTTACCCTTTGATAATTAGCAGGTCATTTTATGCTCAATTGTAGCAAGTGTACCTTTTAAATATTATTTATTTTTTGCCTCTGTTTAATTTCATCCCTGCCATGATCTTAGTTCAGTCAATTGTCATTTCTTATGTGCATACTGCAGGTTTTCAGTATTGATCTGTTATAATAGATTCTAAAACACTACACAAAAGATGCCTTTCTGTTTCAAATTTGTCAGATGACTTTCACTTGTTGCTACCCTCCAGATCACAGTACAGTTTTATAAAAGGAGGGTGATAGAGGTAAGGTGATTAAAGGTGTTCAAGAATGGGGAGATGAATGGTACCCTCAAAACACAGGACAGATGAGGTAATGAATTAGCCTGATTTCCCACAGCCTGCCAAGCAGTGGTCATCACTGATCTTCAATGGACTCAAAATAAAGGATGATAGAGATGATTGAGGTAGTATTCACTTCATCACTTGCATTATGGAAGTCTTAAAAAGATCATAATCTAAGCCTTTAAACTGCTTTATATAAGAAGAACTTCAGTTCGTCAAACACGACAATCTGCAACCTCAATACTCAACTTTCTTTCAAACAGAAAATTCCATTGTAATTCATTGATGGATTTTTTTTTTTTTTCAATTTTTGATGGTGGGGGGTGAAGTGGTTTCTGAAGTTCTCCCCCCTCTTACTACTTTGGTTGCTAATAAAGGTGGAGATCCTGTCTTCTCCATCTTTGTATGTACAGTTTCTTGCCCACCTCTCCATTGTTTTGTTTAAATGACTTTTTTAAGTCATACTTTGCATAGCATTTAATTCATTATTTTTAAATATATTGATACAGTTCAATGATCTTTACCATCTGAGCCAACTGGGAAGCCCCTTTAATAAATGTGCTACTATTTAAATGTAAAGTCTTCTTTATAAATCCATTTTAGAACATTCTATCACCCTAAAACAAAATTCTGTTTGTGCACATTTGCTGTTTACCCTTCCTTTTCCCTGGCTCCATCTGGGTGACTACTAATGTACTTGCTGTCTTTATAGCTTTGTGGAGTTTTTCTTTTGATATTTTCTATAAATTGAATCATAAAATATGTGGTCTCTTGAATTCTTTCACATAATGTATTATGTGAAATAATTCTTTCAGAAAATGTATTAGTTCACTAAAATGTTTTTGAAGTTGATTCATGTAACAGGAAGCATCCATAGTTGTTCTTTTTTTATGAATATTATTCCATTATATATTAGAAACATTATCACACACATATACAATGAAAAATTCATATAATCACTTTCGTTGGTCTCTGCTTAGCTGAGGTTATCTAAATTTCTCAGCTTTTCATTAAACATAATTTTTATCTGGTTGAAAGTCTTTTTCTTTCAAAACTTGAATATATTTTTCCTTCTGATTCCTGGCGGAGAAGGCAATGGCACCCCACTCCAGTACTCTTGCCTAGAAAATCCCATTGACCAAGGAGCCTGGTAGGCTGCAGTCCATGGGGTCGCTGAGGGTCAGACACGACTGAGCGACTTCACTTTTACTTTTCACTTTCATGCATTGGAGAAGGAAATGGCAACCCACTCCAGTGTTCTTGCCTGGAGAATCCCAGGGACGGGGGAGCCTGATGGGCTGCCGTCTATGGGGTCACACAGAGTCGGACATGACTTAAGTGACTTAGCATATCATAGCACTGATTCCTGGCCACAATGATTTCTGATGAGTTAGCTGATTTTATACAAGATCCTTGAATATGATGACTCATTTTTCTCATGATGCCTTCAAGGTTTACTCTTCCATCTCTCAATTCCATTATGTTTGCTAAAAGTATGAAGTGGGATAGACAGGAGAAATATCAACAACCTCGGATATGCAGATGAGACCACTCTAATGGCAGAAAGTGAAGAGGAAATAAAGAACCCCTTGATGAGGGTGAAGGAGGAGAGTGAAAAAACAGCTTAAAATTAAATATTAAAAAAAAACTAAAGTCATGGCATTGGGCCCCATTACTTCATTGCAACTAGAAAGGGAAAATGTGGAAGTAGTGACAGATTTCCTCTTCTGGGCTCTAAAATCACTGTGGATGCTGACTGCAGCCATGAAATCAGAAGACGATTGCTTTATGGCAGGAAAGCTACTGACAAATCTAGACAGTGTATTTAAAAAAAGAGACACCACTCTGCCTACAAAGTCAAGGATATGGTCAAGGCTGTATAGTCAAGGCTATGGTCTTCCCAGTTGTGAGACCTGGACCATGAAGAAGGTAGAGTGCCAAAGAATTAATGCCTTTGAACTGTGGTGCTGGAAAAGACTTCTGAGTGTCCCTTGGACAGCAAGGAGATCAAGCCAGTCAATCTTAAAGGAATATTCTTTGGAAGGACTGATGCTAAAGCTGAAGCTCCAGTATTTCGGTCACCTGATGTGAACAGGAGACTCATTGTCTGGGAAGGATTGAGAGTAGAAGGAGAAGAGGGTGCTAAAGGATGAGGTGGCTAGATGGTATCACCGATGCAATGAGCATGAAGTTTGGGCAAACTTCAGGATACTGTGAGGCCTTGGCGTGCTGTAGTCCATGAGTTGTAAAGAGTTGGACACAACTGGGCAACTGAACAACATGAAGTGGAAGGTCCCTTTGAGGTTATTCTGCTTGGAATTTCTTGAGCATCTGGTATATTTAGGTTAAATATCATTCAATTTTGGAACATTTCATTAATTATTTATTTGAATATTTTTCTTCTGATTTACCACTGTACTGTTCTTCTGGTTCTTCCTTTATTCACACATTGGGATGCTTGATGTGTGAATGTTTGCTATGTTGTCCCTCATATCTATTAAGCTCTGTTTATTTTCCTTTGTTCTTTTATGTTCCTCATTCTAGATTATCTTCATTGAACTATGTTCAAGTTCACTAGTTGTTTTCCTGCCAGCTCAAGTCTGTTGTTAGGCACCTCCGGTAAATTTTTCATTTAAGTTATTGCACTTGTTCACTTCCAGAATTTCTATTTTACACTTCATTTTTGCCACAATAAAATCATTATTGTCATTATTATTCTTTCTCTATCTTTTTTGAAGTTCTCCTTTTGATAAAACATAGTTGCTATACTTTAATTCTGTAAACACAGTTTTATTTAGTTGAGTATCTTGAGAATAACAAGACCAAGCTATATGTTGTCTGTAAAAAAATCCACTTTAAAAGGAAAGGCACAGAGGGGTTAAAATTAAAGGGAAATATAACATCAATCAAAAGAAAGTTGGGATAACTGTATCAATTTCATAAAAAGAAGACTTAAGAATAAAAATTATGGATGAAGAATGGCACTACGTGATGATAAAGAAATCTATTCCTCAAAAAACATAACAATTCTTAATGCTCATGTACCTAACAACAGAGCACCAAAGTACATGAAGCAAAAACGGACAGAACTGCTCTACAAGGGGAAATAAATCTACAGTAATAGTTGGAGACTTCAACACTCCTCTGTCAGTAATTGATACATCAAGCAGGCAGGAAATCAATGAGAATACAGATGAACTGAACTGCACAAGTCAATCAACTTTATCTAATTGACATGTATGGAATATTCCATCCAACAGAGAAGGATATACATACTTCTCCACTTCACTTAGAACAGTCATCAATGTCAACAATATTCTGGACCATAAAATACACCAAAATAAATAAATAAATAAATGAAATCTCACAAAGTATATTCTCATACCATGGTAGAATTACAGATGAATAACATATAGATAACTGAAAATTCAAATATTTGGGAAAAGAAGTATACTTCTAAGTAGCTGCTGCTGCTAAGTTACTTCAGTCGTGTCCAACTCTGTGCGACCTCATAGACGGCAGCCCATCAGGCCCCACCGTCCCTGGGATTCTCCAGGCAAGAACACTGGAGTGGGTTGCCATTTCCTCCTCCAATGCATGAAAGTGAAAAGTGAAAGTGAAGTCGCTCAGTCGTGTCCGACTCTTAGTGACCCCATGGACTGCAGTCTACCAGGCTCCTCCGTCCATGGGATTTTCCAGGCAGCATATGGGTCAAAAAGTAATATCAAGAGAAATAAAAGATAACTTATCTAAATAAAAATATATGCTATTAAAAATTTGGGTGAGAGGCTTCCCTGGTGTTTCAGTGGAAAAGAATTCACCTTCCAATGCATGAGACATAGGTTCAATTCCTGGCCCAGGAGGATCCCACAAACTGTGGAGCACCTAGGCCCGTGCACCACAACTACTAAGCCTATGCTTTAGAGTCTCAGAGCCACAACTACTAGGCCCATGTGCTACAACTACTGAAGTCCACACCCTTAGAGCCCACGCTCTGCAACAAGAAAAGCCACTTCAGTGAGAAGCCCATGCACTGCAACTACACTAATAGCCATTTACCACGACTGGAGAAACACCTGTGCAGCAATGAAGATCTAGCACAGACAAAAATAAATAAATAAAACTTTAAAAAAATTGTGGGATACAGCAAAAGCAATGCTTAGAGGGAAATTTGTAATATTAAATGTATATATTAGAAATGAAGAAAGATCTAAAATTAAAAATCTAAGCTTCCACTTGAGGATTGTAGAGAAAGAACAGATGACGCCTACAGCAAGCAGAATAAAGGAAATAATAAAATTTAGAACTGAGATCAACAAACTGGAAATAAAGCAACACACAAAATGACAAAACCAAAAGCTAGCTATTTGGAGAGATCAATAAAATTGAGAAATATCTAGCCAGGTTAACCAAGAAAAAAATAGAAAAGACAAAAATTATTAATATCAGAAATAAAAAAAGGGATGGCCAGGCTTGCCTCATACTTAAAGGATTTACTCTGTGACTTAATACCTAATCAAGTGAAATTTGGTTCAACTATGCAAATCTGGCTAAAATTTTTAAAAATCATCAAATTTAATAAACTGTAGAATGGCAACCCACTCCAGTATTCTTGCCATGGACAGAGGAGCCTGGAGGGCTACATAGTCCATGGGCTTGCAAAGAGCAGAGATGACTGAGCGACTAACACTTGATCTAAATTCTAAAGAAATATTATATGATCAGTTTAATTGACTCATAAATAGCATTTGATAAAATCCAACATTCAGGATAAAAAATTTTCAGCAACTAATAATAGAGTGGAACTTTCTTAACTTAATAATGAACATTTACGATAGACTTACGGTTGTTATTTATTTAATGGTGAGAAACTAAACACTTTTTCTCCCAAGATCAGGAAGAAAGTATGGATGTCCTTTTCTCATCACTCCAGTTCAGTTTCATACTAGAAGTTTTAGCTTGTGCAATCAGTGAAAGAAATAAAATGTACACTAATTAGAAAGGAAGAAACAAAAATTGTTTATGCAGATGATATGATTATTTATATCGGAGAAGGCAATAGCACCCCACTCCAGTACACCAAGGAATCTACATTAAATCACCTAGAATTAATAAACCAGCATTGAAAATTTATATATAATAATATTAATACTCCAAAACCAATAGATTTATTGGTATTGACAAATTAATTCTAAGGGTTCCAGGAATTTGGATGTCCACATATTGGGAGTGAAAGGGATCTTTATTCTGTCTATGATACAACCTAGTTTAAAATGGGCAAAAGATCTGATAGACATAAAGAGATTCTAATTGTCATTTGTCATTAGGGAAGTGGAAATAACAATAAGATACCATTACACACTTGTTGGAAGGTCTGAAATTAAAAAACAAAACTGACAATACCGATTGCTAGTAAGAATATGAAGCAAATGGAGCTCTCATTCACTGCCAGTGGGGTACAAAATGACATAGCTATATTGAAAACAAGCAATTTCTTATAAAACTAAACACAGTCTTACCATAGCAATTACCCTCCAAGAAAGCTACCCAAATGATTTGAAAATGTATGCACACAAAAGCCAATGTTTGGGTGTTTACAGCATCTATATTTATAATTGCCAAACTGGAAGCACCCAAGACATCCTTCAGTAGTTGAATTAAAACAGACTATGACATGACATATCATGGAACACTCTCCAATGATAAAAAGAAATGACTATTCAAGAAATGCCTAGACATGGGTGAATCTTTAAGCCATATTTTAAATGAAAGAAGCCAATTTGAAAAAGTTGCATAGTATTTGATTCCATGTGCATGCCACTCTGGAAAAGGCAGTTTACTATGGAGAAGATAAATAATTTAGTGGTTCCTTTTAAATTTTTGCCCAGACTCTTGTCTGCCCCAACTGTACTCACAGTGTATGTTAGAGTAAAATGCTATTGGCTTTAGTAATTCTTGAAAACATTTTTTGTTGCTATTTCTGTTGTTTATTTTTTGCTTTGCTTTTCAGATCTAAGCTCCAAGTTAAATGGCTTCAAAGTTCTCAGAAAGGAGATTTTCCTGAAGATTGTCCTAAAGTTTTGTCAAACTATAGATTGTACTCTAAGATGAGGCTGTCAACAGAACTCCCTAAAAGAGATTAGTCATCCCTGTTGGCTATAAGCCTGCTGGATTTCATGCCTACCATGCAACTGGGTTCCCTAGGGGCTTAGTGGTAAAGAATCCACCTGTAAAGCAGGAGATCTAGGTTTGATCCCTGGGTCAAGAAGATCCCCTGGAGAAGAGAATGGCAACCTACTGCAGTATTTTTGCCTGGAGAAATCCAAGGACAGAGGAACCTGGCAGGCTACAATCCCTGGGTCACAATGAGTCAGACACAACTGAGGGACTAACACTTTCTTTCCAAAGAATGCAAACAGCTCAAAGTTAAAGTGCTACATACAGTCCATGCTGTTCTTACTGAGGTTTAGTAGAATATCTTGAGTGGATGCTTTTCATCTATTCATTTATTCTGTGAATTTGGTTAATTTCCATAGGTCTGTAATTGTTGACTGTAATTGTTTATTATTTTGTCAATAATTTTATTGCTTTTGGGGAGGAGCAGATTCACTGACTTTCTTACCTCCCAGTCTCCATTAAAGAAAGCAATCTCTCACAAGCACAGATGCTCCATATGTGAACATTCCAGCTGGAGTAGACTAACAAATACAGCTGGGAGTACTGGCACAGTAAATTGAAACCAGATTCTGGAGAATGGAGGGCAGTTAAGTGCCATTATTAAAAGTTCATAGTTTGGTCCCATGAATAAGAGGAAATCTCTCAATATTTTGATTAGAGGAGTAATCTTGAAAAATAAGATTTGTCAAATGTATTCGTTTAACTGTAGATGAATTATCGAAGAATGCTTTTATGAAGAAAAGCAGATTAGTTGTTTTTTTCCCCCCCTATCTGGGAATAAAATGGAAAGTCATGAGCTAATGGGGTTAATAGAAATGTAAAGAATTGAAAGAAAAAATATTTAAAGAAAGACTTGATGAGATTTTTGAAATTGATGAATATGAGAGATAAAAGATGAAAATCAAAGGTATTTTGAGTTTGGGGAAAATGCTCCATTAGTGAAATTCAGAAATTAATGTTGAAAAAAATGAAATGAATAGTTTGAGCTTAAATATTGATGGAATGTGCCGTATGAAATTTCCAGACAACATGTTGGAGACATGCAGCTAGAATTCAGTTTACAAATTAAAGTCTGCTGATACAGATTTGCACATGAATAAATCTAAAATTTGAAGTTGTAAAGAAAGGACATTTCCAAGAAAGAGAAGTGGAATTTATAGAGAAGGACTTTGTAACATGCAGAAAACACAGTTTTGAGGTGAAAATAGAGTCTTTGAAGACATAGATTGTGGGCAGTTTGCTGAACTCTTTCATTGGTCTGGTGATTTACTGGAAGGGCATTACTTTGAAATAGTTAATATGGTTGGACCCGTGTGTGTGTGGGGGAACAATTGGCTAAGCAGAGCAAGAGAAAGGCATAGAAGAGACTGGACATACTTTTTAGAATTTACAATTTTAGAAACATTCTCGTGTTACCTTGGTTTGGATTATGAAACAGAAGAAAGACATTAATGGCAAAATTGGTGACCTACGAATAATTTCTGGAGTTAAGAATAATAATAGTAACATCAGTAATAATAGTAATAGTAGAAGAACATTGTTGCTTTGTCCCTCTAGAAAATAGTTATCTGTCTGCTATGGAGAATGAGCATAAATACAACCAAGATTGTACTGATGTGTCAATAAATTACTTGGTGGTAACAAATTTTAGACAGTTTTTCATTTGAGTTCTCATGTTATTTTCTTTACTTGTAGGTGGAGATGTGACATATAGTGAAGGAAGAATCAGAGCTAAATGTGTAATATGGCATAATTAAAATTTTTCATTTCTGGAGAATACATTAGTCATTTTATTTGTATTTATTTTATACTTTATGATGGTAATAACACCATATATTTTATGAGTTGCAATTATGGAGTAGAATTACTAATTTTACTTAGGAATTAAAATTTTGATGCCATCATTTGACAAACTTAACTAGAATAAAAACATATAATCACATATATATTGGTTAGATTCTATTTTTAATCCAGATAGTAAACTATCAAACAATTTTTTACTCACATCCAATTTGCTGTCAGTTGCATCTGCTCACAATTTTTCCTTAAAATATTTGTATTTTCTGCAGTTTATCACCTTATTATAGATGGGACTTAAAAAACAACAACTTTGTCACATTACTGCACTGAAACAGCAAGCTATACTCAAGTTATGACTCAGTTCAGTTCAGTTCAGTCACTCAGTTGTGTCTGACTATTTGTGTCCCCATGGACTGTAGCACGCCAGGCCTCCCTGACCATCACCAGCTCCCAGAGTATACCCAAACTCATGTCTATTGAGTCAGTGATGCCATCCAACCATCTCATCCTCTGTCCTCCCCTTCTCCTACCTTCAATCTTTCCCAGCATCAGGGTCTTTTCTAATGAGTCAGTTCTTTGCATCAGGTGGCCAAAGTATTGGAGTTTCAGCCTCAACATCAGTCGTTCCAATGAACACTCAGGACTAATCTCCTTTATGATGGACTGGTTGGATCCCCTTGCATTCCAAGGGACTCTCAAGAGTCTTCTCCAACACCACAGTTCAAAAGCATCAAATCTTCGATGCTCAGCTGCCGGGAGCCGGCGTATTACGTATTGAGTGCATATCGCATATTGAGTGCAGCACTTTCCACAGCATCATCTTTCAGGATCTGGAATAGCTCAAATGGAATTCTATCACTGCCGGGAGCCAGCGTGAGGAGCTCCACCCATGACAAAGGTCATGAGGAAGGAGGCTTGGCATACACAAAGGCGGGATAGAGCCTCAGGAGTCCCCCTGGAAATTCTCGAGCATGTACCCCCAAAACCAGAGTCTGCCTACTTTCTGCTTTGTGCTTTCACCTACATCTCTGACTTTACAGGGGGCGGTCCCCCACTACCTCTCTCTGAAAAAAGAGTTAGCTTACAGCTCCAGTTAATAATTCCTGGGTGTGACAGTGTTTAACCTACAAACTCCTTTGGAAATTCTCTAGCCTGCCTGAATAGGTTTTTCCGGCCACATGTGATTGTTCAGAGCTTCCCAACTGTGAGAGGCAGGAGATGTTCTAAACTGTCTAAACACAGATTCCTTTGAGTAGTTAAAAGATTGATTAGAAATTGTATTGGTGAAGGGTTTTTCACTTATTGGGCCAATGTTTGCTGCTAAGTCTCCATATCCCTTACCTGCTGTGTCCCTGGCAGTGTATTGATTAATATAATTGGTGTAAGTAGTAGCTTTAATGTTTGTAACCTTGGACCTTTGAGTTAATTCTTTTCTTGATTGAGCCCATCTCACCTTTGCCCTATAGGAATGCAGCTTTGTCCAATGCTTTTTTGGAGGCTGGTGCCTGACTTTGGAATAATCACCTTTAGAGAAAGATAAGTTTCTTAAAATGTTAACAGGCCTCCTGGCCAGAAGATGATGTAATTCACCTGAACTTTTGCATATGATAAGTTTGAAAGCCTGGCTTCGATTAGGACCAGGAACTGCTGTCCTTGCATGACTCCACCCCTTCCCCCATTATCCTCTATGCACAACTTAAGGTATAAAAACTACTTTGGAAAATAAAGTGCGGGCCTTGTTCACCGAAACTTGGTCTCCCCATGTCGCTCTCTCTCCCAAATTCTGGCTGAGTCTCCATCTGGAGCGCGGAACCCGCCATGCTTGCTAATTATGCCTGGGCTTCTAAGATCCGACCGGGGAGGCCTCAGTGTCTCCTCTCCTTCAGGAGAATGGAAGGACGCCTGCGGCCTACGTAAGTGGTGCAAACTTCTTGTCTTGAAGTTTTATTGGTCTCCTGCGTAAACCAAGCTACTCAGCCTCTTTTCTCCACTGAATTTTCCTACTGAGCTATCCTCATTCTATTACTCTTTATATCTTTGATAAAATATTTAAATAAATAGGTCACCGACGCCGTCCCCGCTTCGAATACCCTGGATCAGCCAGGGCTGGTCCCTGGCACTCAGCATTCTTTATAGTTTCACTCTCACATCCATACATGACTACTGGAAAAACCATAGCCTTGACTAGACAGACCTTTGTTGGCAATGTCTCTGCTTTTTGATATGCTGTCTAGGTTGGTCATAACTTTCTCTCCAAGGAGTAAGCGTCTTTTAATTTCATGGCTGCAGTCACCATCTGCAGTGATTTTGGAGCCCAGAAAATTAAAGTCAGCCACTGTTTCCACTGTTTCCCATCTATTTGCCATGAAGTGATGGGACCAGATGCCATGATTTTTGTTTTCTGAATGTTGAGCTTTGAGCCAACTTTTTTACTCTCCTCTTTCACTTTCATCAAGAGGTTCTTTAGTTCTTCTTCACTTTCTGTCATAAGGGTGGTATCATCCGCATATCTGAAGTTACTGCTATTTCTCCCAGCAATCTTGATTCCAGCTTTTGCTTCATCCATCCCAGCATTTCTCATGATGTATTCTGCATATAAGTTAAATAAGCAAGGTGACAATATACAGCCTTGACATACTCCTTTTCCTATTTAGAACCAGTCTGTTGTTCCATGTCCAGTTCTAACTGTTGCTTCCTGACCTGCATATAGGTTACTGAAGAGGCAGGTCAGGTGGTCTGGTATTCCCATCTCTTTCAGAATTTTCCACAGTTTATTGTGATCCACACAGTCAAAGGCTTTGGCATAGTCAATAAAGCAGAAATAGATGTTTTTCTGGAACTCTCTTGCTTTTTCCATGATCCAGCGGATGTTGGCAATTTGATCTCTGGTTCTGCCTTTTCTAAAACCAGCTTGAACATCTGGAAGTTCACATTCATGTATTGCTGAAGCCTGGCTTGTAGAAGCTCTGACTAATGTAATTCAATGTAAATTCTCTGTTGCAATATTATAGCATCAACACCATAGCTTGTATATTTAGGAAACAGTATCATTAGAAATATTGACATCAATGGTAAAAATACAAATCAAATGTAATCTTCCCTTCACTTCATGATCTGAGTGTCTACCTGGTACATGTTATAACTTTCTTAAGCACATATTTAATTTCCCCAAATAAGCAAATAATGAACAATGCTATTCTCATTTCATTGATTGTATTTATTGTTTACTATCTTCTAAACTTCTGTATAAATTAAATCTTTACAAATAATTAACTAATAAAAGGAATTATGATAATGTCCCCCTCCCCTGCTGAAAGTCCATTGTGAAAGTGAAAGTCAATCAGTCCTGTCTGACTCTTTCGAATCCCATGGATTGTAGCCTGTGAGGCACCTCTGTCCATGAGATTCTACAAGCAAGAATACTGTAGTGGATAGCTGTTCCCTTCTCTAGGGCATGTTCCCAACCCAGAAATCTCCACATCTCAGGTTGATTGTTTACTGTCTGAGCCACCAGAGAAGCCCAAGAACACGGGAGTGGGTAACCTATCCATTCTCCAGGTGATCTTCCCAACCCAGGAATTGAACTGGGGTCTCCTGTCGGGAGCCGCATTAGGCATTACTGACAAAATGGAGGCAGGGCCCCAACCCCTCTCCTCATTCTGCAGGCACGGTCCTGGGATAAAGGAGTAAGCTCTTGTGATTCTGACTTGTTCTTTCCTTTTTTCAGTTGAGTTGGCTGAAAAGAATGTTAAGGTGCTTATTGTTCTTGAGAGAAGCATGAGAAAGCACAAAGCCTTTTGTAGTTGTGCCCAGAAAATAATCTATAAAATAACCATTGACATTTGTTCAAGGATCTTTACAAAGAATGTCCCAGGATGAGCACGTAGGCCGCAGCTTGAGGCCATGGGAAGGATTGTTATCTGAGACCTGATTGTGAGGGAAATGTTTATTGGCAAAGAAAGTTTTCTGAGTTTAGGCTTTAGGAATAATTAAGAATAGCTAGAAGCCTTTTTAGGAGTTAGTGATCTTAAGATGCTAGGGACAAACAGGATTTAGAAAGATAAGATATAAACTGAGGAATATGGCTGGAGACAGTAAATCTGGGTGGGGGAAACTGAAAATGTCAAACCTCTGACCTAATGCTTTGATCAAAGTATAAAAGAGAACCTAAAGCTTGAAATAAATGTGTAGTTCCGTACTATGAGTCAGAGGCTACATCATCGTCCGCCAACACTGCTCACCCCTTCAGGCTGATTCCCTGAATCAGGCAGCTGGAGCTGGACTCCTGCAGTTTCCTACATTGGAGGTGGATTCTTTACCAGCTGAGCTACTAGGAAGCCCATGAAAGTTAATTACTTAACCATAATAGAAAAAAACAAATAAAGTTCCTACATGTATGTACTTTCTGTTTTTTAAAATTCTTGAAATATTAATATAACTTCTGGAATTTATATTTTTACAACTTGCTAGATGTACAGGACAAAAATAGTCTGCTTCTGTGGAGAAAATCTCTGCCAAAGACTCTTCTTGTTTTATCTTTATGATGAATGCAGACTCTCCATTAAAAAGCAGATTTTTTTATTTCAAATGTTGAATAAGATGATACTTAAAATAATCCAGTGGGTTAAAATTAGTTGCTGAGTAAAGAAAAAGAGACAGAGATGAGAATATTTTCTGGTTTTACAGCAATTTCACTTGATTGCAAAAAATCTGTTAATCACATATAAAAAGCCAAATAAATTTAATATTCATGTTTATCTGAGTAATGCTACTTTCTTCAATGATGCAAAGTATAAAACACACTTTTACAATGGCATCATTGTGTATTAAATTAATCCAGCTTTCTTTATAGACAATGGGAAAAAAAAATTAAGTAGCAGTATGCCTTAGTTTTATTCCCATTTCAATCTACCTGCCTTTTTTTTTTTTTTTAATTATTTTACTCCAAATACTGTGTGTGTACTCAGTCGCTTCAGCCATTTCCAACTTTTTTTAGTCCTATGAACTGTAGCCTGCCAGGCTTCTCTGTTCATAGCATTCTCCAGGAGTGGGTTGCCATGCCTCCTCCACAGTATTTTCCTAACCCTGGGGTCAAACATGCATCTCTTGCCTCTCCCACATTGCAGGTAGCTTCTTTACCCATTCAGCCATCTGGGAAGCCACTCCAAATATTACTTGTCTTAAAAGATGTCTTTTGTAAACTCAGGGGCTAATTTAATCAAAGAAAGGCATAAGTCCTCCAGATATTTTCATTAGATATAATTATAGATAGCCCATTACATTATATGTTTCTTTTACTTAAGCTTTTTGAGTTTTCCACTCATTCAGGAAAATTTTCTGTAAAATCCAATGTATAACTCTCAACTAAAAATGTTATAGTAAAAAAAAATGTATTGTGTACCTAATGCAGCTAAATCTTGAATTAAAAACTTAGTGACAAGATTGTTTAATGAGTAGAAAATTAATTTTCATCTTCAAACCAATTGACTATTATGATAGATTAGTATTTTTGCAAGTATGATTCATGGATGAATCTTATTCAGAACCACAAGGATGAATTTATTAAAAATGTTTACAATGGCTTTTTACTTGATCCAATAAATCACAGTATCAAATTTTTAAAAGCTACCAAGATTACTGTTGTATTCACCAAAGTACACACCACTGAGTTATAAAGCAAGCTAGATTACAGATGTTCTGCATTTAAGCCAGTTTTCTCATCATGGAAATTTATAATTGCTTTGATAATATTCCTTTTTTTTTTTAGTGAAACTCAAGAGAAGGCTAGGTGTATCTCATCAGTCACCACCCAACCCCCCCAGCTTCTCACATATCCTGTGCTTGATTCTTGTCTAATCCATTTCATCACAATATTGTCTTTGAAATTTGTTTGCAGGCAAAATATTCCAATTGAATCATTACTGTCTTTAAATAATAAGTGTACTTCCCTGGTGGCTCAGAGGTTAAAGTGTCTGCCTGCAATGCAGGAGACCTGGGTTCAATCCCTGGATAGGGGAGATCCCCTGAAGAAGGAAATGGCAACCCACTCCAGTATTCTTGCCTGGAGAATCCCATGGACAGAGGAGCCTGGTGGGCTACAGTCCATGGGGTCGCAAAGAATCTGACACAAGTGAGCAACTTCACTTTCACTTTAAATAATAAACAATGGCATATTTTCATCTTCAATCTAACCATCAAGACCTGTTTTATGTAACAAAGCTTTTTCATTTGTTTTTAAATATGTTTGTCTACCTTCGCCCAAATTCATCAGTCAAGCCTAGGAACTTAACTTGCAAGGCCCAGTGCAAAATAAATATGTGAGACTGCTTTTTGATAAATTATTATGCATTTCTAAGTGATGGCAACAAAGCAGTAAACCAAGTAAGAGGTCCTATGAGATCTCACGGGTTGCATGTACATGAAGCTGTCTCTACCAAGGGAATAGTAATCTGTCTTCTATCAGTGAATAGCCCAAATATTGTTCAACAAGAGTTTAAAAAAAAATGGAAAAGGTAAAAGAAAGTGGCGGCTTCTTGTTTGAGAATGAGCTATTTATATATTTATTATTTACAGTTATTTAACATTTGAACGTTTTAAAGAAAAGTGAAGTTATATAATCCTACCCAGAAACTGTATTAATCTTAAAGACTATGTCTTGAAAAGTCACTTATGACACTTGATTTCTTCAATAGACTGCTTGTCTTTAAGTGAATTCTAAATCTTTTCAACATCTTTTTATTCACTTCCAAACCTAGTTGGATCAAATGAATCTAGACTTTAGAGTAGCACTCCTGTATAATAAATATTTAATTTGGCAGAAACTGGAAATAATAGAAGTTGTCCAGGTGGGTCTTCAGTCACCAGTTAAGATGGAGCTAAATATCTCAGCTTGGAGTTTAATCTTTTAATGAAAATAAAGTAAATCTTTGTAAAATAATAATATTAATACAATACAGCCAAATAAAGTGGTATTTAGCACATAGTTTTCTGCTTTTCACTTCTTGCCATTATAAACATAGTTTAAAAATTCCAATATTTCTAAATAAACATTCCTCTCATATGTTGCAAGTGGAGAGATTTAAATAAATATGTAGTATGGATAAAATAGAATAACCTTTAAGATCTCTGCCAGCTGGCACTGAAATGAACCTTCAAAATCATTGTTTTCCCTTTTCAGAAGGACTCCCTGAGGGTTACATTGAAAACAATTCTGTCTTGCTGTCTAAAACAGTTCATGCATCAACTCCAACCTACAACGACACAGAAGAATTCCTGCAGTGTATTACCCTAAATGGTACACAATGTACATTCAGAAGACAACTTCAGATCCATGTTCTACATATACAACATACTTGTTTCTTGCATTTACCAGTGTAAGCTATAATGGAGATAGGAAAATATGCCTATTAGACATGACCGTATGACTGCAGGTAATAAAACTATGACTTAGTAGCCCAAACAGTTGAATCAAAAACTAATTGTGCCATGTTCTGTCACATTTTAGAGTGGAAATGGACAGTGTATTGTGATATTTAAAATATTCAAAACACTTGCTCTCTTTTGCCTTATAATCTCAACTTTATATGTTCCTTTTCATTATGTCTTTACTGCCACATTTACTGTGATATTATCTCACAAATTATCTTTCATTCCTCAGATAAGTATCATTAAAATATTTTGCTTGTGTTATTGATAAAATAATCTTTAAAAGTACGTACTCCTTTCAGCACTTTAAACGGATGCAAAAGTGTAACTTCCAGCATATTGAAAATATTGCTATCTTCAAACAAAACTGTTAACACTATTTTTTGAAATGAAGTCAATTAATCTAAATGCTAAAGGGTTTGGTTAGCTCCTATTATTCATTTTCACACATATATGACTACCAGATAGAATATTTACATTGTACTTTTTCTTCTGTTTTCCATTTAAATTCCCCCACCTGGTTTCATGCAAATATAATACAGCATATCACTTAAAATATTTATATAATTGGTTACTCAAGCATGCAAGGAGTTTAAGTATAATCCTTGAAGATGCTAATTTTTTATGACTAAAAGCCTCCAGCATTTAAAAATTTTGCTCTTGATTATCACTATAATTATAATTAGTACACAATTGACTGAATTATCATTGTTATATTACAATGTTTGATAATAACTACTGAGACTGTGTTTTGTTATAATCCACCTGTGTATCCATCAATGAAGTTTACTTTGCTTAAATAAGGAATGGTCAAAAATTATTTATAATATATTCTTTAAATTTTATGGGCATAAGCACTAACTCTACTATATATATGAATGTTACAAAACCATCACTGCTACAACCTCTTTTTGCATTATGTTAGAAAAATGATGTAGTGAAGAGTCAGTGAAAATTATTTTTAATGATCAGCTGGCAACCTAAGTAGGTCTTTCAGTTTTAAAGTTAAGGTATCACCTGATTGCAAAATGATCGTCATTGTTGAATGTCAATTGAAATGTCACATCTGATTGGAAACTTTCTCTGACTTCCCAGACTTAGTTATTTTTTTTATCTTTCTATTTCATCTCTTGGTCTGTCTCTATAAGCTCAAATATATTGTCTAATATATAATCTGTCCTCTTGTCTAATTACTGAATTTCTTAAATAAAGGAGTATATATGGTTGTTTTTTGGTTTTATTGACATATACTCTAAATGAATAAAATGAAGAATGAACATAAGTACATTTTACAGTTGTAATAGTGCATATGTGATATATAAACCAATTAAATTCCACAACAGCATCCTCAAAGTTGTTTCTTGCCATCTAAAATAAGGATATTTATCTAGCAATAAAATCCACCTTAAATATTCTCAATTATAAGCTATTGAGATATATAACTGAATTGTAGAAGTTATTATTAGAAATGGCTTCTGATGTTAATTGAGGAACAACACAAATTTATGGGCTAGAATCATGTTATAATTAATATAATAGTCTGAGGTCAGAAGATTTTCTGCCACTGACTATCTGTGTGCTGTTGCTACCGCTAAGTTGCTTCAGTTGTGTCCAACTCTCTGCGACACCATAGACGGCAGCCCACCAGGCTCCCCTGTCCCTGGGATTCTCCAGGCAAGAACACTGGAGTGGGTTGCCATTTCCTTCTCCAATGCATGAAAGTGAAAAGTGAAAGTGAGTCACTCAGTTGTGAGCCTACCAGGCTCCTCGGTCCACGGGATTTTCCAGGCAAGAGTACTGGAGTGGGGTGCCATTGCCTTCTCAGGACTATCTGTGTAACCTTGGGTAAATTATTTATTCTCCATTTCAGTTTCTTTATTTGTAAAATGGCAATGATAATGGCAATCACCATACTAGGTTGTTTTAAACATTAAAAGAGATAATAGAAAAGTTAAGTCATTAATTTGTAAAATGGCAACCCACTCCAGTATTCTTGCCTGGAGAATCCCCATGGACAGAGGAGCCTGGCAGGCTACAGTCCATGGCGTCGAGAAGAGCAAGGTACGACTGAGTGACTTCACGTCCATGTTCAACGTATCATAGTGAAAAGTGAAAGTGTTAGTCTCTTAGTCATGTCCAACTCTTTGTTATCCTATGGACTGTAGCCCATCAGGCTCCTCTGCCCATGGAATTCTTCAGGCAAGAATACTGGAGTGCTGGAGTGCATCGTTGTTCCCTTCTCCAAGGGATCTTCCCTACCCAGGATCAAACCTGGGTCTCCTGCATTGCAGGCAGATTCTTTACCATCTGAGTCACCAGGGAAGCCCCTAGCATCTCATAAATCCTTAGTAAATGCCTTAGCTAAGGTTAAGGCATACCAACAGCATAGACTGGGTGGCTTAATCAACAGACATTTATCTATCATAATCGGGGAGGCTGTAAAGTCCAAAATGAATGTGCTAGTAGAGTGTGTTCCTGGCAAGAACTCCCTTGGTTTGTAGTTGGCCACATTTCCCTTGAATCATCATATGGAAAACAGAGAGAGAGCTCTAGTATCTTTCTTCTAACAAGATCACTAATTCCATCATGGGGCCCAACTTCATGACTTCATCTAAACTTAATTACCTCCTTTCCAAAGGCCATACTCTAAATACCATCAGATTGAGGGTTAGAGCTTCAACATATGAATTAAGGGAGCAGTAAGTGCAGGTCATTGGAAGACTGATCCCTGTTGACAGACTCTTGAAATTATTTTTCTATTATCCTGGTAAAACCTGTGAGTGACAGTGTTAGACAGGATACTTAGGTGGTCTAGGGATTTTCATTAAGATATAAGGCATAGAAATGTCTATTACTACCCTGGCATATTTTGAGTAATGACATATTAATTCCAATTTCTGGATGGGGTGTTTCTTTGTGAGAACTCATTGTTGAAGTATTGGATTACTTGTTTACCAAAAGTTTATGCTTTGGTACCAGTGAAAAATAGAAAAAGCCATACTTCAATAATTTCTACACGATTAATGCCTCAGTGATTCTCTAAAATATCACTGATGCGCATTTTTCTCTTACGACTTTAAGCGTAGTTCACAGACTCAAAGTTAATGCTTTCATTTTTGGTGATCAGTATGATTTTACTACATTTTCTCAAGATTTATGTTACTGACTCAGATGGGACTAAAACATTAAAGTAGTTTACATAAAAATTTTGTTTTCTTGTTTTTTGAAATCTTATTGAAGGAATTATACAGTCTCGTGGGCAGATAATTTTCTTTATACTGAAAAGAATTGCATTTTTTTTTCATTTGCTTTAATGTAGTTTGGTTGTTAATTTGTAGCACATTGGTAGAAAAAGCCACAGCAGGAAGCTTTTGGCTCTTACTGAGATATGTAAATTACAATAATAATCTTTGCATTAAAAGTGATAAAATAAACTTAATGGGTCCAACCCTACAGTTCTTATTCTGAAGCAGAAAAAAATAAAAAAATAACTTTATGAATAAAACTAGAAATGTTCAACTAAATTGCCATAGATTATATTTCCATAGATTATAATCTTCAGTTATTCTTAGAAACCTCCTATGTAAACACAATGGAAAGATTCAAAATAAGCTAGCTTGTTCCTGACCTGAGGTTTCATGTCACCATTAAAAGGAGTTACAACCAAATAAATATCATATGCATGAGAAGATATAATAAATTAGAAGTCTGCTTCCTCTTCACTGAAAGAGGGCATAAGTCGCCCTTCTGTACCATGGGGGTGGGTGCATGTCTGAATATTTCTATTTTTTTATAGTCATCCTCTAGGAAATTACCAAAGGTTCTTTGATATAACATTTACAATACATTTTTAATATCCTTGTGGAAATGTAAGCATGTTGAGGCCAAAAAGATCAGGGATACTGTCAATCATTATTGTCCATTGAAAGAATTTCAGGGGACTTCCCTGGTAGTCTAGTGTTAAGGACTCAGCACTCCCAATGCAGGGGGCCAAGTTAAATCCCTTGTCAGGGCACAAGATCACACATGTTGTCACTAAAGATCCTATGTGCTACAACTAAGACCTGGTACAGTCAAATAAAAACATATTTTAAAAAAAGAGAGAGAGAGAGAGAGTGAGAGAGAGAGAGAAAAATGTCAAATGATTGCATTTTTAATCGTGAGCAGAGCTTGGAAAACAGGATACATATATACGATCAGTGTGTGAAGATGAGAAGAAAGGTTGGATCTGTAATGTGAACTTTTACTCATATGTAAAAGACGATGGGTGGAGAGAGAGTGAAGTACACAGCCTAGGAATGAAAGAATAATGAGTATCGTGAAACACATTCCCTTGCTGCACAATTTCATCCTGAGTTTGCCCTTTGGTGTCAATAACAAAAATAGTAGTAGTGGAATTTTTAGAATACTTACTATGTTCTTAAAACAATTGTATGAAAATCTTCATATGCATTATTTCAACTTATAGTAATTGGTGGAGGTTCATGAGGGATATTATAGTAGTGTCAAGGTGAAGTTTCTCCCAAAAGGCATTATTTTTCCTTAACTGAAGTTTATTAGCCAAAGGACCATACTCTGTAGAAAAATTTTACATGCACTGTAAAAACTTTACATGGTCAAAAAGCAGCGTTCCTAACAGCTTTTCCAGTCTCACTTCAATTTCTGTCTTCTAATATCCACCAATCAGATTGGCTCTTAACAGATTATCATGCTTGAAGAAAAAGAAAATAAGAAAAGAAAGTCTAGTGTGAATTTTCTTTTCTTTATGTTTAGAGAGGGATATTTTGAAGCCTTGGCCAGTACTCTAAAGGCAAATGATTTCGTCTTTTAATGAGAATTCCAGCATAGCCAGGGCTGATTCAATCCACATTGCTGTGCTAGCTGTTTATGACTGGTGTCTGTTCTGAATGGCTAGGTATGCACTCTGATTGGTTGGCACTTATTGTACTGTTGTTATATAGAGTATTTTGAATAACACCTTAGAGAGTAACTGATAGAAAACTTGGAAGTAATTGTCACCTCATTCAAAAATCCAATTACATAGGAACTTGTATCCTAGTTGTGGGAAAGCTGTTATGTACACCCTATGTGAGTACCAGCTGCCCACTTTACTACTGCTCTCTAGAGAAATAATAACTCAAGGATGCCCACACTCTTAAAAGAATAAATTGTAATACTTATCAAGCTTTCCACATTTGCATAGAGTAGTCATCTTCTGACACATGGGGATGTCTGTGAATTTTTTTTCAACTTATTTTGTAATTTTCTTACAAAGCGATGATTACTATCCATTGTAACAGATATGAATTTCAGTCTTTAAATCTTTACATTATGCCAGAAAAATAGTCTAAAGGGAATATCCATCTACCTTTACTATTCAAAGTTATTAATATGCAAATTGCTATGTTAAAATGGACAGAGAAACCTGGTGGGCTACAATCCATAGAGTTGCAAAGAGTTGGACATGATTGAGCAACTGAGCACAACACACATAATTGCTTAAAAAAGAAAAAAAAATTATCACTCTGCAACAACTCTCAGTATATGAAAGTGTGTATATAATGACACAATTTAATCTATATTCCCATAAGAGGCAGGTTGCAGAAAAAACATTTGAATTTTTAAAAGAAAAATTTAGACAAATCATTAGGAACTATCTTCTGACTCTGAGAATAATAAGATAATGGAAATGCATTTATTGAGTAAATGCTTACTGACTGTGATCTAATAAGAAGACAAACTGCTTTGAAACAATAATAAATCTGAAACAATGCAGGGCATACAGTTAAATTCAGCTCAATGTTTCTTGCTATTGGATTCTGAGACTAATAGCCTTTCAGCATGTAGGACTTCCCTCATAGCTCAGTTGGTAAAGAATATGCCTGCAATGCAGGAGACCCTGGTTCAATTCATGGGTCAGGAAGATCACCTGGAGAAGGGATAGGCTACCCACTCCAGTATGCTGGCCTGGAGAATTCCATCAACTGTATAGTCCATGGGTCGCAAAGAGTCGGACACGATTGAATGAAATTTAGATTAGATTAGAGCATGGCACCCCACTCCAGTACTCTTGCCTGGAAAATCCATGGACAGAGGAGCATGGTAGGCTGCAGTCCATGGGGTCGCTAAGAGTCAGACACGACTGAGCAACTTCACTTTCACTTTTCTCTTTCATGCATTGGAGAAGGAAATGGCAACCCACTCAAGTATTCTTGCCTGGAGAATCCCAGGGACGGGGGAGCCGGGTGGGCTGCCGTCTATGGGGTCACACACACAGAGTCGGACACGACTGAAGTGACTTAGCATAGCATAGCATAGCATAGAGCATGAGGGTACAGCGGGAGGTGTGAGAAATGAGGCTGGGAGGAAGGCAAGGCCAGGATGAACAGAACATTGCAGGGATACTAAAAAGCCAGAGCTTTACCAAATAATATTTACCAAATAATATTTACCAAATAATAAAGATTCTGAGTTTTTACATAGCCTAGCTAAATTTTGTTTTTAAATAATAGCTAGTTGCTGTAGGGAAAATGAATCTGAGGGTCCTAACCTTTAAGGCAGGTATGCTAATTAAAGAGTCATACTTGTAGTCCATTCATAGGTCTGTGCGTGCTAGATCGCTTCAGTCGTGGCCAACTCTTTGCCTGTGAACTGTATCCCACCAACCTCCTTTGCCCATGGGATTTTCCAGGCAGGAATACTGCAGTGGGTTGCCATCCCCTTCTCCAGGGGATCTTTCTAACCCAAGGATCGAACTCACATCTCCTGTGGTTCCTGCATTGCAGATGTGTTCTTTACCCATGAACCACTGGGAAAGCTCATTCATAGGTGATACAAGTTTAATGCAGATTAGTTTTAGTTAAGAATATTTTATCAGTATATTTCATATTTTCTGAGATTAATCAGTTTGGGTGTACAAATAGGGTGAGTTAAGTTATTATCAATCATTTTGCAAAAGATGCTTTTAGTGGAGACCTATGTAACACAAGGTCTTTCCTCAGAGGCTTACCCATTTATAATTGCGTTCATAACATCAACTGATGGCTGTTTCTCTTCTCAGCACCTCTTCAGGCCACTCACTGAGTCTGCTTTATTTGCAGGTGTCACCTCACCACTGCCACTAAAGAGAGTCTACTGTGAGGATCCTGGTATTTAAACCTAGCTGTTATCTTCCAATATGAATTTTGTTTCTGGCAATCAGATCAGATCAGATCAGATCAGTCGCTCAGTTGTGTTCGAGTCTTTGCGACCCCATGAATCACAGCATGCCAGGCCTCACTGTCCATCACCAACTCCCAGAGTTCAATCAGACTCACGTCCATCAAGTCAGTGATGCCATCCAGCCATCTCATCCTCTGTCGTCCCCTTCTCCTCTTGACTCCAATCCCTCCCAGCATCAGAGTCTTCCAATGAGTCAACTCTTCGCATGAGGTGGCCAAAGTACTGAAGTTTCAGCTTTAGCATCATTTCTTCCAAAGAAATCCCAGGGCTGATCTCCTTCAGAATGCACTGGTTGGATCTCCTTGCAGTCCAAGGGACTCTCAAGAGGCTTCTCCAACACCACAGTTCAAAAGCATCAATTCTTCGGCACTCAGCCTTCTTCACAGTCCAATTCTCACATCCATACATGACCACAGGAAAAACCACAGCCTTGACTAGACGAACCTTTGTTGGCAAAATAATGTCTCTGCTTTTGAATATGCCATCTAGGTTGGTCATAACTTTCCTTCCAAGGAGTAAGCGTCTTTTAATTTCATGGCTGCAGTCACCATCTGTAGTGATTTTGGAGCCCAGAAAAATAATGTCTGGCACTGTTTCCACTGTTTCCACTGTTTCCCCATCTATTTCCCATGAAGTGATGGGACTGGATGCCATGATCTTCGTTTTCTGAATGTTGAGCTTTAAGCCAACTTTTTCACTCTCCACTTTCACTTTCATCAAGAGGCTTTTGAGTTCCTCTTCACTTTCTGCCATAAGGGTGGTGTCATCTGCATATCTGAGGTTATTGATATTTCTCCCGGCAATCTTGATTTCAGTTTGTGTTTCTTCCAGTCCAGCGTTTCTCATGATGTACTCTGCATATAAGTTAAATAAGCAGGGTGACAATATACAGCCTTGACGAACTCCTTTTCCTATTTGGAACCAGTCTGTTGTTCCATGTCCAGTTCTAACTGTTGCTTCCTGACCTGCATACAGATTTCTCAAGAGGCAGATCAGGTGGTCTGGTATTACCGTCTCTTTCATAATTTTCCACAGTTTATTGTGATCCACACAGTCAAAGGCTTTGGCATAGTCAATAAAGCAGAAATAGATGTTTTTCTGGAACTGTCTTGCTTTTTCTATGATCCAGCGGATGTTGGCAATTTGATCTCTGGTTCCTCTGCCTTTCTAAAACAAGTTTAGCAATTCAGCATTAATACTGCAGAGAAAAGTGGGGATTCACAGAACATAGTACTCTTTGGTACTTTTAAAGGGCAGCTTGTAAGTAGATAGGTTTCTAAGTAACCTAGAAAAGGAGTTACTCAAGTTTGTTAGTGCTTGCTCATTGTTTGATCATGCATAGAACTTCCAAGGTTAGTACTGAAATAACTAACATTGTTGAGCAATCCCCACATACCGGACATGGTCCTTACCACTTTATACATATATCCTCTCATTTAATCTCACAAGAATTCCATGGGGAAGGTAGTATTTGTATGCCCTCTTGGTAGAGAATAGTACTGGGGACTAGAAATCTGCCTAAGATACATAACTGCAGAGTTCCTTGGGTGGAAATCCCTCACACATAGCTCGTCCCTTTCTGGAGTGTTTCTTTGAAAAAGGACTGCTTGCTCACTTATGACTCTAGTGTGTAGAGTCAGAATTATCTTTTGAAATCATTCATTCCTTGCAAGTTTGGACCATAAATAAAAACTAATATAGAGTGTTTCAAAAATTCCATGAAATAGTGAGCAAAAAAAAAAAAAAAAAAAGATTAAGAATTAATTAATTAATCACAGGAAAGCAGTTACAGCTGTTTTGGATCATGCTGGATGTATTTACCAGAACTAGCACAATTATTTAGAATAGAAAGCAGAAGCAGAGACATTGATTGAAACTGCAGGGGGAATTCTGGTGAGCAGAATATAATTGCTCATTATTTTTATTTGTATCTTCCCATTTCCTTGTTTCCTTTTTCCTTTGTTCTTTGATTATACTCAAGACTTTGCATGAAAACACATTCTTTTCATGGGTTTATATATTTAGCTATATCCTGCAGCTTGTCTCATTCGGAAGTCATGATCAGTTTTTAATATCATTATAACTTCCATAGTAAGCAGTTGAAGTATTATAATCACACCTATATAACTTTAGTAGAAGCAAATGAACTAAGAAATAAAACACTTATTTTAGTGAAAATATTCTAAGCAATAGCTTAAAAGGATAAACACTTAAAAATACCCATGTTCCTATTTTGGGCTGTTAAACTATAAAATCTTCTAGGACTATTCAAACGCTCTGTATAGGTATTATTGAAACTTGGCTTCATTAATGCCCAAACTCTTTTAAAATCAGTATTTGTCTTTATTCATCACACTTAGAATGTTAAGAAATTACAAAGATTCAGGAGTCTTAAGCATCAATATTTTTTACTCATACTTAAACATCAAAAATTTTTATTTTCAAGTAATTTAGAAAAGAAATGTGAAATTTAGGTGATTTGTCACCTAACACAATACATGTCTGAAATATATTAACCCAAGGACTTTCCTGGTGGCTCAGTGGTAAAGAACCCACCTGCAATGCAGGAGACCTGGTTTCTATCCCTGGGTTGGGAAAAGCCCTTGGGGAAGGGAATGGCAACTCACTTTAATATTCCTGCCTGAAGGAATTCCATGGACAGAGGAGCCTGGAGGGCTACCGTCTATGGGTTCGCAAAGTGTCAGACACAACGGAGTGACTAACACTTTGAAAACAATGGCAACAAACTGGTGAGCCATCTTCTCAATGCTGCATGTTTAATGACAACCAAAAACAGTAGAAACGTAAGATTTTTACCAAATATCATTTGACAAGCATATGGAGTATTCATCTGCTCCACTGTATTTCATTTCAAATAAATATGTGAAAGTAATTACATTGCCTTTTCTAAAATCACTGAATTCAGTATCAAATATTATTTACATCAGGAGTCAGAATCCTTTATACTGCAAAGGGCCTGATAATAAATATTTGTGGCTTTGCCAGCCTCGAGGTCTCTGGAGCAGTTAGGCAATTCTGCTGAAGCATGAAAGTTGCCATAGACAACAGTACATAACAAAATTTGTGAGGTTGTATCCCAATAAAACTTTATTTACAAAGACAGGAATGGAGTAGATTTGCCCTGAGGGCCCTAGCTTGTCGCCCTGGTTTAAAGAATGTTTTAAATATGAGAACCTTTGCAAAACAGAATTTTGTTAACATTTTCTTTATTTGCTGTAATATTTTTTCAAGTATTAAATACATTTCAGTTATGATGGAATATTATAGAAAACAGTAACATTTTATTAGTTTAAACTTGTGAATTTTTTGCACCTTCCCATCAGAGAGATTTGGCTAAAATGTAAATAAAGTTCTAGTAGTATTGGGGTCTGGCTCTCATTCTAAAATGTTGCCTGATAATCAGAGCATAAAAGGAGAAATTACTTACTTTTACAAGTTTTTACTAACGCTGAAGTTTTGGGTCTCTTTCAGTTAGAAAACTGGGCTACTTGTATTAGGTGAATTGTGCTTTTCTGAAGTGGCAGACAATTTTTCTCACTCTTTTCATACGAAAAGCTTTGTACAACTAAAATTCCTATGATCTATTAAAATGATCTAAGAGGACCTCTTAATAGTGAATCTAGCATCCAAAATAAAATATGATACAACATGGGTTAGAGATAGGAAGAGTCCTGATATCAACAGGGAGTGATGTGGAGGGTGTATTCTTGCCATATTCTATTATTTATGAATATTTTAATAAAATAGTAAAAAAATAATAACTAAAAGAGCTAACTTATATAGATGACTCTGATCTGGGAAGAAGCTAGGAATATCTTCTAAATAAGGTTCTGAGGAGATTTACAAACTTTAGTGTCTTAGTCTGCTAAAGCTACTATATCAAAATACTGAAAACTAAATGACTTAAATAGCAGAAGCGTATTTCTCACAAATGTGGAGGCTGAGGGTTAAAATTTCAAAGTATGAATTTGGGGGGATTCCAACATTTAGTCTAAAACATGTAGCTTGCCAAACATCCAGTTTAAATTAGAAGGCTTAATAATTGAGTTCTAACCAAAAACAAGGAGCCATGTAGGTGAGTGCCTTATATCTTTTAATATAGTGAGAATGCAAATGAGGTTTCTTTTATAATATTCTTTGAAAATATTCTCATTATTTTTGATATCTCCCTATTGCTCTTGTCAGTAATAATGATTAAATATTAAAAACCATATTAATGAGTAGCAAGAAAGTCTCCATATAATTTATCTATGAATTCAATAGATTAATTGAATCTTATATTTTAACATTTTAGAAAAAAAATCATGACAGCTTTCTCCTTGATTTTTACAATTGTGTGCTTATAAGTCATTTATATTTGCTTTCTAATAAATAACAAACATTTTTATTGTAGTTTTTCTTATAAGTGTAGGAATATTAACAGCTTATTTTCTACCTCAGTAAACCTACTGATTTTTGTGTAGGTACCCTATTGTAAGATAGTATACTGAAATTTTTTTATGAAAAGTTTTTTATTTCTTTGGGCCACAAAATCACTGCAGATGGTGACTGCAGCCATGAAATTAAAAGACTCTTGCTCCTTGGAAGAAAATCTATGACAAACTTAGACAGCATATTACAAAGCAGAGGCATTACCTTGCCAACAAAGGTTAGTATAGTCAAAGCTAAGGTTTTTCCAGTAGTCATGTATGGATGTGAGGGTTTGACTATAAAGAAAGCTGAAAGCTGAAGAATTGATACTTTCGAAATGTGGTGCTGGAGAAAAATCTTGAGAGTCCCTTAGACAGCAAGGAGATCAAACCAGTCCATCCTAAAGGAAATCAGTCCTGAATGTTCATTGGAAGGACTGATGCTGAAGCTGAAGCTCCAATACTTTGAACACCTGATGTGAAGAACTGACTTCTTGGAAAAGACCCTGATGCTGGAAAAGATTGAAGGTAGAAGGAGAAAGGGATGACAGAGGATGAAATGTTTGGTTGGCATCACCAACTCAATGGACATGAGAAAGAGCAAGCTCCAGGAGTTGGAGATGGACAGGGAAGCCTGGTATACTGCAGTCCATGGGGTCACAAAGAATTAGACATGACTGAGAGACTGAACTGAGTGAACTAAACCCTATTGTAAGACACATACTGAAATTTTTCTATGAAAAGTTTTTCAATATATTTCCTGAGGATTTTTGTGTGTACATACATTGCACAAAATAATGACCATTTAATCTTTGGAGAAAGATTAAAAGATAAGATTACAGACGTCTTATTTCTGTTTCACTATAAATGCATAAAGCATAAATTTCAAAAATCATCTTAAAATAATGCTTTTAACAGATATTCTGTTAAGCGTTCTAATTTTCATAGGTACTCTACTGACATTTCATCACTTACTACAATTTCCTTTGCTGTAAGTAAATTTATTTTTAAAGGAAATGACCTTTGTTTGTTTTCCTTAGTATTTTGGAATAGAAATTTGTGTTGACTTTGTCAAATAAAACTGGTCAAACTGCTTCAGGATAAAATGTTTTTATTTAATTTACTCACACAGTAAAGGATCTTAGTAGTTCCCTAATGTTGAATGTCTTTACACCTCTTTTTGAAAATTATTAATACTGGGTTAAATCATGCTTCTATTTCTGTGCTAATTATTCGGCAACACACATCTTTTTTTTTTTTCAAATTCTGATTTATGGAGCTTTTTATCTTGTATGAAGTGGAATAATTTATAAAATATCAATGTGTTTGTTCTGTAAGAAACTAAATAATTCATCAGTGACAATAAACATTTTTATGAGTTCTTCAGTGTTATTCTTAGTTATTGATTCATAGACTTCTCTGTGTAGTATGTAAAATCATCCATTTCATTGATGTTTTCAACTTCAGCACAGAGTAATTGCAGACACCATTTTGTACATATTGTTATACTATCATCATTTTTTTACCACAGACATTTCTCTGGTTTGTCTATGTTGCTAATTTTTAAGAAGCATTTAATCTTGGATGCGTGAATATCATTATTTTTGTGCTGGTGTCATAATGAAACTAATGCAATTGAGTAATGAATACAATGCCTCAAAGGAGGCGTAACTTAGAATTTATACTCACATGTCACCGTCACTCATTTCTGGTGTATTAATCTTCTGCTTCTGTAACAAATTATTACAACTTTAGAGGCTTAAACAAATTAAATATATTCTTACAATTCTGTAGGTCATAAGTTTAACATGGGTTTCACTAAGCTAAAATCAAAGTATCAGCATTGCTCCACTTCTTTCTGAAGTTTCTAAGGGAGTTTATTTTTCTTTGATTTTGCCAGCTTCCAGAGGGCATTCACATTCCTTGGCTTGTGGCCTCTTACCTATCTTTAAAGCCAGCAATGGTAGGTCAAGTTTTTCTCACACTGGATCACTCTGATTTTCTTCCTATCACTTGCTTTTCAACTGTCAAGCATCCCTGGTATTTAGATTGGATGCATTCAAATATTATGTTAATTAAGATTCTTAAACTGGTCACATCTGCAAAGTCCTTTTGTAATATAAGGTAATGTATTCATAGGTCCAAAGTGAATTTCGAGTTGGGAATTAGAATGTGGACATCTTGGGTGGGCCATTATTCTGCCTATTCTGTTTCCTCTGTCATTTGTGTTTTCAGATTCAGGTCAAACTGCACACTTTCTGTAAAAGAAATTGTTGTATATGAATTTGATGCTTATCCTTGATTAATTGTCTTTTGCTGTCATCAAATTTATCTTTTAATTGGTTTCCAAACATGTTTCAAAAAGTTGTTTAGCTCTCCATGGTTGGCCAGAGATCTATCTACATAAAATATTTTATTTGAACACATTTGTTTTAAATTATAAATATCTTCTGTGTTAACACACAGATTGTGTTGACAGACTTTGTTTGCCTGAGCTGACCATCAGTTTAATCAGACTAATTACTTTATTAGCTCAGTAAACAGTCTTATATTTGGAAAACATTTTATAATTCCACTTAAAGAAAAACTGAGCAGACATCAGATGATGAGTAAGAAAGAAATTTCATTATCCATCTGTATATATTTCAGAAAAAAATGTACTTATCAAGGCTTCTTTTAAAATTTTCACCCAGTAATTTACTAAAAACTATTTTTTTAAATAAATAGTGAACTGTTGGTACATGATTAGGAAAACTTACCAGCTAGACTAAACAATGACATTTATACAGATTCATCATAAATCACAGTATCTTCAAATTCTTAGAAAAATTATATGGAGGGTTTCCAAGGCATGTGAGCTGTTCAGGAATCTTTCTTAATATTAAAAGAACATTTTCTACCAGTTTGCCTAGAGTTGACCAAAAAAAAAAAAAAATCAGCTACTTGATATACATCTCTTTTAGTCAATTCTGTATATTTAATCTGTATTATTATGACTTTAGGGCTTTTGATAATATAGATTTTATTTTATGTATTGAAGCAAATTTCTCATTATTATAGCTTTAAAACTAGTGTGTGTGGGTAGACATACATGGATGATAGATATAATATGGGTGTATTTAAATTGTGCAACTTAAATCTAGATTCTATGAGTTGTATTTGACATAACGATCATTAGCTTCATTATTAGTTTTTCATACATTTTTATATTCAGTTCACCTAAATCATTCAATAATTTTCTTCAGATGTTTAATCTATTAGAGAAAAAGATCTAGTGCAAATGCATAATTGTTAAGCCACTGTGGAGTTAGTGGTTCTTCATAAGTTACGGTTACTGCATAATGCTATAATTTTACCTTTAGAAATACATATAAAAGAATTGAAAATGAGTACTCAAACACATGTTTATAGCAGCACTATTCACAACAATCAAAAGGCAGAAACATCCCAAAAGTCCATAAATAGATTAATGAATAAACACACTGTCATAGATATATACAATGAAATATTATTGTCATAAAATGGAATGAAGTAATGATACAGGCAACAACATGGATGAACCTCTGAAACAACTAAGTGACAAAAGCCAGACACAAAAGATCACATATTTCATTATTCCACTTACATGAAATATCCAGAATAGACAAATTCATAGAGATAGACTGTGGCTCGATTGTTGCTAGGGGCAGAGTGGTGGGGAGAGGGGAGACGGGGAGAAACTGATTGATGGGTATGAGGTTTTTCTTTTGCAGTGCAGGAAATGTTTTGAAACCTGATATAAATGGTAGTTGCTCAATGTGAATGATCTCACTGAATTGTTCATGTTAAAATGGTGAATTTTATTGTGTTGAATTTTATTTTTGTAATTAGCATTTAAAATGTCTCTGGTACAAGTGGTATAACTTCTCATTTAAGACTAGGACATTATGCTCTTCACTTCACAATTCTGAAAGGGGCATCTGCTCCTTAGCTTTCATCCTTGGAAGTTGCATCCACATACAGTCCTTCCCCTCTGGATCTTGTGCTTCAGTAACTGCAGGTTGATATTTTATTACAGCTCAATCAAAACCACACAACCTCTCCCCACCCTCTTATCTTCCTTAACTAAGCCAATGCACTATTTGAGTTCAATCTTCAATCAGAAGAATATCGAAACACCCAAGAGGTGCTCTCTTTGCTTACACACTGAACATGAACATGTATTCTGCTACTCCCACACAAGGGGATATAGAGGGACTCTGTTACTTAATCTATGAAGGCATCCTGACATAAATGTCCTCTCTTTTCAGATTCAAAGTACAAATGAAGATCTACTGAAAACTTCCAGAACTTAGAGATCTATTTCTAATCCGAGGGGAAGATAGAATCTGCTTTGGCTCATCACATTTTTCTATATCCTTTGAGTGCTAACCACAGGAAATATTTTTAAACTAACAAGTCAAGATGTAACTCTTTCTTTCATTCCAGAATCTGACTCTCCTCTGAGGCAACATGTGACACTGACTATGAAAGAAATAGGAAGCAAAAAGAAAAAATGTGATTTCAGCCACGAATAGAAGACTGAAAAAACTATCCTTAAATTAGTAGAGCTTTGTATATAGATGTTGGTTCCCTAGGGTTAGGCTCTTAATGATTTAACACTACTACAATCGATGATTTCAAAGCTATTATATTGTCCCATCTATTGTCTGTGCCTATTATTATCCTGGCAATGGGAAGTAAGAGGTCAAAGTTTAGGAAGAGAAATAATGTCTTTCCTTGTAAAACCTTCAGAAAACACTCCTAAGCAACAGCACCTCATTCTCTCAATTCCAAATAACTGAAGAAAATAATGGCATTGATGTAAAAATTCTTATTATGGCACAGTTTGATCAGGTATCTTGACTGGTGATCACAGGCATTAGTAAAGAGACCATTGATTATTGGTCAAGGGCTTTGTAATAGATTATTAACATCAAGTCGTCCCTTCCTGTCTTCTCATATTTATATTGGGACCTTTCAGATCTTCCCATGATATGGAATCCATTTCTCCACTTCTTGATTCTGGGTTTTTCATGATATTTACATTAATCAATAGAATATTAGCAAGTGTGATACAAGGGGAGACTGATAAGCACTTGCAAATGGAGCTGGCTTTCTTGTTATCCTTGGAGCCCTTTGATAGCCTTGTGGACAAGCCTGGCCTTATCTGCTGAAATATTAAATGGAGACCAGATGGAGAGAGACCCCACTCATCCCATTCATCTCAGAGAAAACCATCATAAACGCCCAGCTTCAAAAAGCCCACCATCTCATTAAAAATTCAAAATAAATTTATTGGCAATCAACTAAGCTTGGTTAGATTTGATGAACCAACTAGTTGACTTAGTCCAGCTCAAAAGGCCAACCCACAGAATCATGTGTTAAATAAATAGTTGTTTCAGACCACTAGGTTTTAGACTATTTTTTTATATACCAGAAGCCAACTAATAAACTTGCTGATATTTCTACTCTACAACTTATTTATCATTATATCTTAATTAACCAAAATAAAATATAAATTACTTGCTTTTGTTGATCACTTACACATATCAAGTGTATTGCAAAAGATAATATATATTTTAAAAACCATTCAAGGTTGACAATATATATTTAATTTTTTTCAGGGTTTGTGTTAAGGACTGAATTGTGTCCCCCCAAATCTATATATTTCATCCCTAACCCCCAGTGTGACTTTATTTACAAATAGGGCTTTTCTTCCCTGGTAGCTCAGATGGTAAAGAATCTGCCTGCAATACAAGAAACCTGGGTTTGATCCCTGAGTCAAGAAGATCCCCTGGAGAAGGAAATGGCAACCCACTCCAGTATTCTTGCCTGGAGAATCCCATGGACAGAGGAGCCTGATGGGCTGCAGTCCATGTGGTCACAAAGAGTCAGAAACAACTGAGTGACTAACACTTTCAGGGCTTTTCAGGAGGTAATTAAGGTTACACGGGTCATATGCATGAGGCCCTAATCCAGTAAGATTGACGTTCCTATAAGAGGAAGAAACAGCAAGAATGGGCACACACAAAGAAAAACCCACTTGAGGACACAGTCAGAAGGCATCTATCATCCAGCACCTTGAGCTTGGCTTCCCAGTCTCCAGAACTGTGAAAAAATAAACTTGTTGTTTAGATCATCCAGTCTGTGGTATTTTCTTTTTTTAATGTCTGCCTAGCAGACTAATTTAGTTAGCATTATTGTCTTCCTTTTGCAGATGAGGCAACCAAGTCTGAGACGTATTTTTGTAGCGGTCCACAGTAACGAGCTAGCGTTATACAGAAATGAGAGCCTAGACTAGGTCATTTGGATGGTGAAATCCAAGTTCTCAGCAATATAGAGGAAACAAAGCGTGCTTGTACTGCCTTGACAATACCAAAAATAGAGTATGTAATCTAAACCAAAAATCTTGCAACAGATATCAAAGAAATCACTACTTTTGTCAAATAAAATAAGACGCGATGAAAGATGAAACACAAAACATGCAGCAAAAATGACTGATTGAAGAGTAGTAAGAAAGGAAAAAGTTAGAGGAAGAAGAGGTTCTGTAATTCATTGCGAACAGACTCTCTGATGACCCATTTGGTTTACTTTCTTCACCTAAAGCCTTATAATTATGCTTTTTTATATCATATTAACTCTCTACCACATCACTTTTGGTTAGTAATCCATAATGTGATCTTTCCTTTTAAATGTTTCTGCATCTTTTCTATCAATCAAATGATGTAAGGATTTCATGTTCTACATTTAAGCTAAATTTAGACATATTGTTTTCTTAATTTGCTAAAACTATTTTACTCTCTTGTCTTTTGTTAATTAATTCTCTGGCATGGGGGAATCAAACCAGGCTCTGAGAGTACCTACCTATGTCTGACAAACTCTGGAAATATAATATCACAGACAAAAGTTAGATTAGCCCACAGGTAATGCAATTTAAGCAAGAGAATTATACTGTTTGCCAATCAAACATTTCTCTAAAGCAACAGAGGTTTAATTAAAACTATTGATGATTAATTACAACATTTAATAATCTTTGTTAAAATAGGTTTGGACAAACATTTGGCTTGATTAAAAATCAAATAGTGAGCATGCCTAACATTTCATTCATCAGGAAATTGTTTTTAAAGTTAAATTCCATTTTAAGAAAATGTTGCACCATTAAGTCCAACTTGTGTTTAGTAGATTCTGATCTCATACACCTATATTTTTTTGTTTGTTTTTAACTTGAACCTAGCTGACTTTTATGATAATATTTCCTTTTAACAATTCTATTGAAAGATAAATACAAAACTTGATCAAAGACTAACATTTCCACATTTAAGATTCCCACACCTTTTTAGAAACATTCCTCTAAAAGATTACATTTTTTTAAATAATTCAATTTTTTCTTCTCAACATTAGCATTTAGATTAAATACAATGTACAAAATATACTAAATATTTCACAGTATTATAATTTTTACATTCTCCAACTTTATGGGACAAAATAGTTTATCTGTTTCATTCGTCTTACATATGTTAATATTTTTCAATGCCTTCTGTTTGAATTTCTAATATAGAAGACTATGACTCATCAACTCTTTTGAACAATGGCTTCTTTTTTTTTTGGATGATCATTTTTCTCAGCAATTTGTGATAATTCTCTTTGATAATGATTTTATTTATCACAATTTGATTAATATGCAATACTTATAAAATATGTATTCTTGTAGTACTTTAGGGTCTTAACGTAATTAAAAAATAAAAGACATTTCAAAGATTTGTCAAAGAAAACGCCAGCAAGTGGCAGAATAAGTCTCTGAACCTACATTAGCTTGGATTAAAAATGCTGTCTTATCCAATATGCTACTCTCCTGGGTTTGTTTGTAATGGGCTTCCCTGGTGGTTCAAATGGTAAAGAATCTGTCTGTAATGCAGAAGACCCAGGTTCAATCCCTGGGGGAAGATCCCCTGAATTAGGAAATGACAACCCACTCTTGTATTCTTGCCCGGAGAATTCCATGGACAGAGGAGCTTGATGGGCTACAGTCCATGGGTTGCAAAGAGTCAGACATGACTGAACAACTAACACTGGGTTTGTAATACATTTTTTTTACTTGCTCTCAATTCCACAAAATTTGAATTTCCTTTAAAATCCATACCAAATATATATTATAAGAAAAACCATATGCAGTCACCTTTAGAGTAAAATATAAACTCTAAAAACTCTCTTCAAGGTTTGAAAATTCAATCAATATTTCAAAAAGGACAATTTTTCAAGCTTACAGCTCTTAGGTTGCTTCACATCTATTTTTCTCAAAATAATTTTGTCAGAATTATTAATAGAACTGAATACTTTTTAAGGCTTTTGTGCAATGGGAAATTTCATTTTTTTTTAATTTAAATTTATTTATTTTAATTGGAGGCTAATTACTTAAAAGTTATAAAATTATACATAGAAAATGTGGATGAGATTATGCCTTTCAAATTCAATGTGCTTTAGAAAACCTCTCTGATTACATAGTGAGTGTCCTAAATTGTTCTCTGGAGACGAAGGCACAATTTAAGATCTAGCTTGGTGATACAATTCTGGAACTCAGACTGATTCTTGATTTTACAAATCTTTTGGGCAATAACTTACAGGAAAGTACCTCCAAGAGTGCTTGAACCCATCCCAAATTTGAGAACAAACTCAGAGCATGTTATATTTGGTTCTCCTTAAGAACCCAAAGCATTAAAGAAAGAAAGCATTAAAAAAAAAAATTGAGGAGGTATGGAGTGAGAAACTAAGTTTCAAGGATCATGCAAATATTTAGTGACAAAAAGAGATAAGAGAATAGAATGAAAAGGCCCAAAACAGAAAAAAATGTGGGGGAAAAAACAAAAAAAAGAGGCTTGGACGGTTGGCCCAATCTATAGGTGTGACTTTGGGAAAATATAATTGGTAAGTTTTAGGTTCTTCAATCATAAATTGTAAGGAAACTTACCTTTTTTCAGAGATATAAAATACTTATAATGCCTGTGACTTAGTAGGCAACTGCAAACTTTCACTTTATTGTGGCTATACGTAGATTAAATAGATAGTGTACTTTTAAAATATTTAAGAATCAAAAAAAGTGGCAATAATTGTACACAGAGACTCCCCTGAGACCTGGTACTCAATTTTTCACACTGACAACTTTTTAATCACAGTATACATTTAAACCAGGAAATTGACATTGGTACAAAAGTATTAAGTGAATTATGGATCTTTTCAGACTTGCTACCAGTTGTTATCTGCACTAGAATATGTGTACATGCATGTTGTGATTGTGTAACGTGAAATTTTATTATCTGCATAGACTCAATTACCACCACTACAATTAGGATACAGACTATCCAATCACTACAAAGAAGCTTCTTTTTACAAACTAAGTCACAGCCTTATCCTAATCCTAGCCAACCAGTCAGTGAAGTTGCTTGGTCATGTCTGACTCTTTGCAACTCCATGGACTGTAGCCTACCAGGCTCCTCCATCCATGGAATTTTTCAGGCAAGAGTACTGGAGTGGATTGCCATTTCCTTCTCCAGGGGATCTTCCCCACCCAGGGATCAAACCTAGGTCTCCTGCACTACAGGCAGATGCTTTACCGTCTGAGTCGCCAGGGAAGCCTTGGCAATCTGATCTATTCTCTTCATTACACTTTTGTCATTTTGAGAATGTGATAGAAATGAAATCATATTACAGTATGTAATTTTTTGAAATGGGCTTGAGCACAATGCCCTTGAGTTGATTTAAGTTATTTCTTATGTGAATAATTTGTTCCTTTTATTGCTGAGTAGTTTTCCATTGTGTGGATGTATTGTGGCTTTTTTAGCCCATCCATATCCACCCATTGAAGGATATTTCCAGTTTGCAATATTGCAGATAAAGCAACTGTGAACATCATAAAAAGATTTTCATATCCATTTATTTTTCTATGATAGATACTCAGGAGTGTGATTGTTGGGTTTTAGATTAATAGTATGTTTAATAATTTACAAAGCTGCCAAACTGTTTTCTAGAGGGTCTTTACCATTTTACATTCCTAGCAGAAATGAATGAGAGATGAATTGCAGATGCTGTTGCAGATGGGTAGTATTTTCAGAAATGTAAAATAATTTCTCCTCCGACTCCTTGGTCAAAGGAGAGTTGGTCATAGAATACATCTGGGGAAAGATTGCTCAACTGAATGCTAATACTGAGAAAGAAGAAAGCATATGACTCACACTTAGGCAAAATTCTGTTTCCTCAAATGATTGAGTGGCTAAGTTGACTTGAGATTCGGCTGCTTGGAAATTTATACATCACTTTCTGTATTAATCAGATCATATTCTTGTTTCTGTTCAAAATAAACAACATTTGATTGTGTAAATTCACCCTAAATAAACCAAAATTCTTATTGTTTTCAGAGATTCTTATAAATATAGTCATTAATTAACTATATGAGGGAATGGAGATGCAATCTGGTGAAAGAAGCATTAGCAAGATTTGTAATGTCACACTATCTTAGCAGAGAATTAAGAGTTGCTTTAAAATAGGTCCTATTTAAAGAACCCAAGAGGAACATATCTTGTGTTATCTTAACAGTGGATAAAGACAATCCCTGGGAACATCTTCATGGAAGCAATAGTCTGATGCATTCATTTTCAATGGTGTTATTTTAAGGTACAAAACTAATTTATTCCTAAATCAATGCCAAAATCAAAACAGTAAACAAGTTAATGTAATTTTCACTTCTACTTAGTTAATTATGAAACCATAGACAAAAAGAATTGAAGAAGAATGAGATATCCAACCAAATAATGTTAAACTAGTCAGTATTGTTCTTTTAGCTGAGCATCATTTAAGATAATTAATGGAATCAGAGTGTGATTATTTACTTGTTTGTGTACTTAAAATATTCCAAGCAAGGGGAATGGAAATTATTGTTTTTAAACTTCCTCTTGATAGTTCTTCATTTTCCTAAATTTACCTTCCTTTGCCAGCTAAAAACAAAATGAACAGAAAACGAAAGTGCTTTTCCTCAAACAACTACCCATACTTGTGGATTTTCTCCTATGAAATGATCCTTGAGACTTTGAGAGTCATTGCCAAATATAGCACATTTAAAATAGCCATTAAGAAGGAGGAAAAAATGAAGAAAATGACAGATGATCTCACTGATAACAGAGGCAAAGCGTGGGTGAAGATGGGCTAGCACCCCTGACTTGTAGACGGGCCTCGATCTGCTTTTCCTTCAGGTGAGAATGAAGGTGGTTGCTCTTCACTTCTGTGACTTTGTCTCCTGATTCATTATATCTTCCTGTGCTGTGCTTGGTCAGCTCAGTCATGTCCAATTCTTTGCAACCCCATGGACTGTAGCCCACCAGGCTCCTCTGTTCATGGGGATTCTCCAGGCAATAATACTGAAGTGGTTTGCTATGCCCTGCTCCAGGGGATCTTCCAAACCTAGGGATCAAACCCAGGTCTTCTGCATTGCAGGCAGATTCTTTATCATTTGAGCTACCAGGGAAGTCCTTTATCTTCCTATTGCATTTTAAACAAAGAATGTCTCTTTTGCAGTCATATTGTGCATATAACTTATTTTTTTATTTAAATTTTACCTGTATCTTGGGACTACTGAAAATAGAAAGTTTCAACAAAAGTAATAAGCTCTTTTGACATATCGTTGATAACGATCATCACTATAACAAACTCAAACAAGAAAGGAGAGGTTTTTTTCCTATAATGACAAAGACACCAATGATGCTTCCTTTCAGGTTGCATACCTTCAAGGTAACCAACAGAAATAAATACATCCCTTTCATTGACTATGTTTCCCAAGGCAAGTTTATTATAGCATCTCAACAGATATAAATTATCAGTTTAAAACTACATATAGATATTATTATGCTCTCGGGTGCTTTTTTATGAGGATTAGAAATGATTTGATGATAAAAATTTATACCAGAGTATTTCAGTAGCAACCATAGTAAAAATATTCCTTTCATTTCTATGATACTCACCAGAAATTAGATAAGAGATCATTGTAAAACATGCACTTCAGTGCAAGCTGTTTATCAGACCCACTCTGTGGGCAATGAAAGATCAAGGTAAGCACGTTTGACTGCCTACCGTAAAATAGTTAAGATCAAACTCAGGATTGGGTGAGAGAGACACAATTACTGGTGTCAGCAGTTTAAATATAGTTCTTGCTGAGAACACCTTCAAGATAACTGTTCAGACCCATTCATTTTGCCAAGTGGAGGCAATAATTGGTAACTGTCAGTGCTCCCTACAAACACCAGCCTCCTCCAAGAATAACCCAGCATGATTAGCTCTCAGCAATTGGCTGCACTTCTGCTGACTTCTAGCGAGTGGTTTTTCACACACAGTTACAGATAAACCCACTGTAACCAAACACAGCTGATGACTCATTTCATGGCTTTCTGCTTGTCTCCTTCAAAGCTGTGTGTTGTTTCTGTTTTAGAAAGAACAAACATCTATTTTTAACAAAAGGGTGAGTTTACTACATTATTATTCAGAAAAGGACCATTCAAGCATCTTATAATCTTATGCTGTGACATGCAGAACATTCCTGGGTTTTGTTCCACAAATAGAGCAAAGTTTTACTAAAAGGAGCAATGTCAAAATGACCTTCAAACCTATCTTTAGACTTTTGTGTGTTGCTACAGTAAATTCAGAATTCAAATTGAGTTGCTCTGCAAAATGTATTTTGGAAGGAGACATTTCTAGAGATTATAGATGGTTCAAAAGCAATTTAATGCTGGGTACACTTGGGGTGCTGTCTGATTTATGAATAATGAGGACACTTACATGTTCACTTGATATATGGTATTTGAACATAACAATGAATATTTCTTATGGAAAAGGTGTCAGCTAAAGTGGTTATATATGCAGGAGCTTGCCACAAAATGGTTCAGAGTCTGCAATAAGGTAAAATGAGGGTAATTCTCTTTTCCTTTAAAAGAAAATATATTATTTTACCTTCAAACTTAAGAAATGAACACATGACAATGCTGAAAATTAAATATTCATAGAATGTTTTAAATAAAATATTAGTCTTTAGCATGATGATGTAGAAACAAGTTTGTCTTATTCACATTTTGCCAAACAACATATATATTTTTTTTAATTCAGTGGTCATATATGTAATTCCCACAAATGGTTAGAAAATCTGACAAGAAAGTGTCAAGTTACCATAAGGCAAGATAATGATCAAACCATTCCCACTTTTTGCTCTCATCCTATGATCAAAATCAGGGATTTTATTAGCTGCATGTTAAAGTAGAAAGATCAGTTGTGGTCTTACTCAGGTCTAAGTGCATTCAGTTTTGTTATTTGTTTTTGTGGCCTGTTTCATTCATAATCAAAGACATTTTCTTTTGTTTCACTTTTTTTCCATTTTATGTATTTATTTGTTTTTTTGTAAAATCATTGGTTATTTGAAAACAGTAAAACAGATTGTAAACATTTTAAATTGTGTTGTTTGCTGCTTTTATTAATTAAGTACTTATTTCTTAATGTGAAAAACTTCAAAGGAGTCTGAGCCATGGCTGTAACATCCACACAACCAGTTTCCATTCAAGTGCAATGACTCTAACAGATGTGCTTCTAGTCTGATTTCTTGGCTATTACAACTTTACAATGCAAATAAATCCTTTCCTTCAAAAACGTTACTTTTTCAATGATGACACAGTATTCTAATTAAATTGCAATTCTCCTGTCAGTTCTCTTATTTTCCTCACTTATCCTTTTTGCCCAGCACTTATTCCTCCATAAATCATAAATATTATAAAAATTTTTATCATTTTGTGTATGATCTATTTCCCCTCATGAGAATGTAAGCTTCACAGAGGCAAGAACTTTCACCTGCTTTGTTCATTAAACTATATATAACACCTAGGACAAAGAAGATGTTTGAAAATATTTGTTGAATGACTACAAGAATACTTACTGAGATTCTGAGATTAAAATTTTTATATAAATGTTGGTATATAAATTCTTATGCTATCTGTCTTTGGGCTTCCCAGGTGACCCTGTGGTAAAGAAACTGCCTGCCAATGCATGAGACAGAGGAGATGTAGATTAGATCCCTGGGTCGGGAAGATCCTTTGGAAGAGGAAGTGGCAACCCACTTGAGTATCTTGCCTGGGAAATTCCGTGGACAGAGGAACCTGGAAAGTTATAGCCTATGGGATCACAAAGAGGGGGACATGACTGAGCTACTGAGCTTCTATGCACACAGATCTTAAAATGAGCAAAATATAAATTTGTTCTGTTTTTAAAATACAGATTTCCTTTTAGATCTTTCTATGTCCTTAAATAATTAATAGATCTCACATCAAATTTGTTGTACTCTGAATGTGTGTAAATAATTGTGAGATAAATTGTAGAACATCAGAGTAGATAATACTAAATAAGATAAAAAAAGTTGAAACTATGGAGAAGTGTTTAAGGATAATATAATGGATGGGTATAAAGTCTAAACTTTTAAAGGATAAATAAATATAAAATTAAAAATAAGTCATTTGCTTATTGGAGCTTTATCTTCAGCAGTGGTCCTTCCAATGAATATTAAGGGTTTATTTCCTTAGGATTGACTGGTTTGACTGAAACTGAAGCCCCGATTCTTTGGCCACCTAATAATGTGAAGAACTGACTCACTGGAAAAGACCCTGATGCTGGGAAAGACTGAAGGTAAAAGAAGGGGATGGCAGGAGATGAGATGGTTAGATAGCATCATTGACTCAGTGGACATGAATTTGAGCAAGCTTAGAGATGGGGTCGCTAAGAGTGGGACACGACTGAGCTGCTTCACTTTCACTTGTCACTTTCATGCATTGGAGAAGGAAATGGCAACCCACTCCAGTGTTCTTGCCTGGAGAATCCCAGGGATGGGGGAGCCTGATGGGCTGCCGTCTATGGGGTCGCACGGAGTTGGACACGATTGAAGAGACTTAGCAGCAGCAGCAGCAGCAGCAGAGAAGGTAGAGGACAGAGGAGCTTGGTGTACTTCAGGTCCATGAGGTCACAGAGAGTCAGCCATGACTGAGTGACTGAACAGCAACAACAAAATTTACTTACTGCATCCACTATATAAGAGGCAGAAAAAGGACCGAGAGACAGACAATACAAAGCACAAGTTATAATTTATGTAATATGCAAAATAACCCAAACTGATGGAAAGCTTAGTAATTTGGTTAGGCCCAGAGGCAGAGGTGGAGAGGAGGATGACAGGATGAGATGGTCACAGAATTGGACACGACTTAACAATTGAAAAACAACAGGGGCACAGAGAGGGACAGAGACGCACGTTGAGTCTTTTGCAGGTGATAGAATCGTTTTGTGCCTTGATTTTGGTGGTATTGTCATGGGTTTCTACACATGTCAAAATTCAAAAAGGCATGTACTTTAAATGCATATAATTCATTGTACATAAATTATTCCTCAGCAGATTGATGAGAAAAACCAAAGTCAGTAAAGATATTTTAGATAAATAAGAGTTATAAGAACACAGCTCAAACAGATCTCTACTAAAAGACATACTAAAAATTACTAGTCAAGCATTAAAATAAAATCTCCATTGGAAACATAGAGAAGAGAGTAAATCTAAATACTTTTTAAAAGATTTTTTTTGATGTGCACCTTTTTCTTAAAGTCTTTTTTGAATTTGCTACAATATTACCTCTCTTTTATGTTTTGTTTTTGTAGCCATGAGGCATGTAGGATCCAGAGAAAGCAATGGCAACCCACTCCAGTACTCTTGCCTGGAAAATCCCATGGACGGAGGAGCCTGGTAGGCTGCAGTCCATGAGGTTGCTAAGAGTCGGACATGACTGAGTGACTTCACTTTCACTTTTCACTTTCATGCATTGGAGAAGGAAACGGCAACCCACTCCAGTGTTCTTGCCTGGAGAATCCCAGGGAGGGGGGAGCCTGGTGGGCTGCCATCTATGGGGTCACACAGAGTCGGACACAACTGAAGTGACCTAGCAGCAGCAGCAGCAGCATGTAGGATCTTAGCTCCCCAACCAGGGATCTAGCTCACACGATTGCATTGGAAGGTGAAATCTTAATCACTGGACTGCCAGGGAATTCCCAATATTGACTACATAAACAATAATAATGTCTTGTTTCATTTAAAATTGAATATGAGTAACTTAAATATGACTGCAATGATATTTGTGGAGAAAATGACCTGATTTCAATTTTCCTAAGGTGCTTATATTGCCCAGGCAAGGACCAGAGTAAACATGAATATTAGACATAAATTATGAAGGATGTATGTTGTAATCTCTTGGCTAATCCTTAAACAATAATGAAAGAGTAAATATTTCTGAACAAATAAAGGAGGAAACATAATTAAACACACACACAGACATATCTTAAAAAGGGAAGGAAAAAAAAGGAAATAAAAGACATATGAAAAGCAAAAAGTAGATGGTAGCTTTAAACTCAAACACATGAATGATTGCATTAACTTTAACTCAGCTAAGGTTCAGATGAAAAGACAACAGCTCTTAGAGTAAATAGACAAAGTGCACACATAAATATAGCTACATAGACATAAGTGATATAAAGAAAAACATTATAGTGATAAAATGCTAATTCTAGCAAGATCATAAAAATTATATATTTTAAAAACCAACTAATATATCCTGAAATAGCTATAAAACAAATACTTATAAAATTGAAAGGCAAATCTACAGTTATAGTAAGAGATCTTAATATATTTCCTTCAGTGACAGAGTAAGATAAAAAATTCAAGAACATAGAAAATTTCAATATAAAACTAGCAAATTTGAATTATTTGATATATATGAAACACTGAACACATTTAAAAGCAAACTAATCAATAGTTAAATTGTACTTAACACCTTAAAAAAACTCTGAGTGCATGCTTCACCACAAAGCAGATCTCAATTAATTATGACAAAGTAAAATTATAGAGTATGTTTTATGGCTACAATAAAATTAAGCTATAAATCAAAAACAAAAAGATTACTAACAAAATAATAATTTTGAAATTAAGAAATTTACTACTAAATAAGCCATAGATCAAATTAAAATCAAAATTGGAATAATAATGCTGATTAATCATAATGAATTATATACATTAAAATTATGAGAAACAAGCTGTATTTAAAACAAAATTTATGGCTTTAATTCACATTTTAGAAAAGAAGAAAAGTTGAAACTCATTGAGTTAACTGTGCATCTCAAAGCTAGAATAATTAAACCTGCAAAAATATAAGAAGGGAAAAAAAGAGTTAAAGTGAAAGTCACTCAGTCGTGTCTGACTCTTTGCGACCCTATGGACTACACAGTCCATGGAATTCTCTAAGCCAGAATACTGGAGTGGGTAGCCTTTCCCTTCTCCGGGGGATCTTCCCAACCCAGGGATCAACCCAGGTCTCCCACATTGCAGGCGGATTCTTTACCAGTTGAGCCACAAATCAAATAGAAACAAGAGTACAATAGAACCAAAATGTTAAATTATAGTTCTTTGAAATTTGATCTGAAGAGAGCTATCAAGAAGCTGAAGTTCCACTACTTTGGCTACCTGACATGAAAAGCCAACTCACTGGAAAAGACCCTGATGCTGCGAAAGATTGAAGGCAGGAAGAGAATGGGAAAACAGAGGATGAGATGGTTGGACGCCATCACTGACTCAATGGGCATGAGTTTGAGCAAACTCCTGGAGATGGTGGAGGACAGGGAAGCCTGATGTGCTGTAGTCTGTGGGGTCTCAAAGAGTCAGATCCAACAACAATCAAGAAATGAGAGAAAACACAAAAAACTCAATATCAGGAATTAAAAAAAAAAAGTTATTTACTATAGTTCTTGCAGATTTTCAATATTGTAAAAATAGAATATGAGCTAAATGTCCATGAATTGGAAAATTTAAAACTGTCAGATGTCAAATGTCCCAGGAATTAAGTGTGAATTAAACATAATACTAAAAAATTCAAGGTTTTTCATTCCTTTTTGAAGGTCTTAAAATGATTAAGAAAATATCATTAAAAATAGTCAATTCATTCTTGAACATAACCATGGTGGAAGATCACTCAAATTGGTAAATTAACAAAAAACACAGAATAGAACCAAAGCGAGTAAAATAAAGAAATATCAATAATTTTTACAAATGAAACAGAAAACAAAGCAAAAGCAGAATGGAATAACAAAACCAAAAGTATACTCCAAGAATACTAAGAGTTAGTCAAAGATGGTATAGTGATCACGAAAGAAAAAGAGAAGGCATATATATATATATATATATATACACATGATTTTAAGAAAATAAAGTGGAATATGGATATGAAAACATATTTAAACATTATATTAAGGACAAGATAAGTAGCCTTCTGTCGATACATGAAAGAGAATTTAATTCAATCACTACATTGGAAAAACTACTTAATACTCTGCTTCAAGAGAACACCCAACAAAACCTATAATTAAAACAATTAAAATATTTTTTTAATTACAAAAAAAACAAAAAATTAGCCACAGAACAAATAAATGCATCTAAAATCTCAACAATACCAAATACACATGGCTTTATAATTCATTTTACTAAACCATCAAGAATCAAAAAGCTGTTCCCTCATATACAATGTTTAAGAGATTTAGAAGTTAGAACATTTCCCCAACCCTTAATGATCTTCATAAACTCTTATTACAAAAACAATAATTTTTCTTATTATAAGAAAAAATAAAGATATCATTAGAAAGGAAAACTATCAACACAGATACAAGTATCCAAAATAAAATACCAGCAATCAAAACTAGCAACTGACATGAAACAACCAAATGATGAATAGGTATAGTGCATCTTAAGAATGCAAGAATACTTTAAAAAATATTGAATTTTAAAATACTTGAAATATGTTATGATATTTGCCACATTAACCTCTTAAAATACCAAACATTTAAAATATATCAATATATAAGGAAAATATTTAATTTCAACACTCACTTGCTATTACATTTACATACTCATAACATTTACCAACACTGAAATTTAGGCAGCAGAAATCTCTTATGGAACTAAAAACAGAAAGGGACCACTTTCTTGTAATGGGCTCTAATCAAAACTATATCAAAGAGATACACTTCTTAAGAGTAGGATATAAAGATCATGGTTTTATATTCAGAAGTAATACAAACACACTGCTACTATAGACACTAATAAAGATTGTACTAAATAAAGGAAGATAGTTGTGGAAAACTAAGAAATGAAATATTGTTTCTCATTAAGTAATGTAACCATCTAAACAGAAAATCCAATGTATCTACGGCTCTAAAAGTCTTAGAAAATCCGATTGGATAAAACAAATGAGAAGAAAATTAGGAATGTTGTACACAAGCTTAGACTATTTCTAAGATATCCTTTTCTAATAAAGGCCTTATTTACAATATTAGCACAATGCTAAGTGATCAGTCGCTTCAGTTGTGTTCGACTCTGTGTGGCCCAATGGACTGTAGCCTGCCAGGCTCCTCTGTCCATGGGATTCTCCAGGCAAGAATACTACAATGGGTTGTCATTTCCTTCTTCAAGGGATCTCCCCAACCCAGGAATTGAACCCACATCTTCTGCATTACAGGCAGATTCTTAACCACTGTGCCATCAACTAAATTACTGAAAATTTCATGTGGAATTCAGATATTTCACATCTGTTTTTTGCCTTTTTTTGTTTTATTTTTGGACTTTTTATTTTGTATTGGGCTATCAGTTCAGTCCAGTTCAATCGCCCAGGGGTGTCTGATTCTTTGTGACCCCATAATACTGCAGCACCCCAAGCTTCCTTGTCCATCATCAACTGCCAGAGCTTGCTCAAACTCATGACCCTGGAGTCAGTGATGCCATCCAACCATCTCATCCTCTGTTGTCCCCTTCTCCTCCAGCCTTCAATCTTTCCCAGCATCAGAGTTTTTTTTCTAAAAGAGTCAGTTCTTCACATCAGGTGGCCAAAGTATTAGAGTTTTATCCTTAGGCATCAGTCCTTCCAATGAATATTCAGGACTGATTTCCATTAGGATTGATTGGTCATCAATTCATTGGTGCTCAGCTTTATGGGCCAACTCTCACATAGCACTGACTCTACAGACTTTTGTCAGTGAAGTAATATCTCTGCTTTTTAATATGCTGCCTAGGTTTTTCATAGCCTGTCTTCCAAAGAGCAAGTGTCTTGATTTCATGGCTACAGTCACCATCTGGGTTGATTTTGGAGGCCAAGAAAATAAAGTCGGTCACTGTTTCCATTGTCTCCCATTTATTTCCATGAAGTGATGAGATTGGATGCCATGATCTTAGTTTCTTGAATGTTGAGTTGTAAGCCAGCTTTTTCACTCTCATCTTTCCCCTTCATCCAGAGGCTCTTTGCTTCTTTGCTATCTGCCATAAGGGTGGTATTATCTGCATATCTGAGGTTATTGATATTTCTCCCAACAATCTTGATTCCAGCCTGTGCTTCATCCAGTCTGGCATTTCACATGATGTACTCTGCATGCAAGTTAAATAAGCAATATGATAATATACAACTTTGAGGTACTCCTTTCCCAATCTGCAACCAGTCTGCTGTTCCATATCCAGTTCTAACTGTTGCTTCTTGACCTGCAAATAGCTGATTAACAATACTGTGATACTTCCAGGTGAATAGTGAAGGAATTCAGCCATACAAATACAGGTATCAACTCCCCCCCAAATGAGACAGAGTAGTTTAAATCCTCATCTGCCTGCGATATACATTCAGAGATAGATTATTTAGAGATGATAACATTGAATTTAAGCTTATTGGTATAAGAAACTTTTTAATCTGAAATGATATAATGCCATCATTATAATTAACATGCTGAAATTAACCTTTCTGAAAACAAGATGAAAAAGTGGAACATAGTGGAGAATCATGGACCTTTCATGCATTAAGTATTATCTATAATGCTTTCAGAGCAGTAACTGAGTTGTCTGCCCAGTGCTTTTAATTTTGTTGTTGTTTTTGTTTAGTCGCTAAGTCATGTTCAACTCTTTTGCGACCTCCGTGGACTGCAGCCAGCCAGGCTCCGCCGTCCATGAGATTTCCCAGGCAGGAATACTGGAGTAGGTTGTCATTTCCTTCTCCAACTAGCACAATACATAGTAATAAAATGTTTTGATTAATGCAACCAAGAGTCAAGAAAAAAACCTGTTAACATTTTAATGAAGGGTACAAATAAACCGAGATGTATTTAAAACTGGGAGGCTGTTTCTAATGCAATATGGATTAAGACTCTCTTAGAAACACATTTTTTTTCTCAACAAAATTCCCAGGGACAAATAAAGTGAAAAAAAGGGAAGCAGGAAGAGAATAAAAGAGGATGACTTGTTCTACTCAGGTGGTATTGAAGAGTCAGGTTAGAACTACAATTCCTAGAATCTTCTAATATAGTTCTAGTTTATAGTTAGGACTACAATTCCTAGAATCTCTTAATGTAGTTCTAGTTTATAGTTAAGAAAAAGAGAGATTGCACTATATCTGGAAGATGAAACTGAAGCAGAGTTCATTGTATTCTGAAGGTTATCTTAGGGCACCAGGCATGATTGCATTTCAGAGACTGAGGACAAGCTGCCTCTGCTCCTGAAGCTCTTGCCAGCTGGTAAACAAAAGCAGGAATGGGGAGAAAGCATACTAAATCTTAAATAGTGAGGTGTGACAGTGAACGAAATCTAGAAAGGGTGCAAAGTGGACTTGAAGAAAAACTTCTCAAAACAAAGTTAAAGGTAAAAGTGGCAAAATGTTTATATTTCATATATCTCAGTGGTGAGATGGGTACATCTTTATGCTATCTTATAAATACCTATTTCAAATAGTTTTCATTTCAACAAATTACTGAAATAGGTAGATACGGAAGAAAATGTAGCTATACAGCATGAAACAAAAATTATTAAAGAAAACAATTACCAAATTTGAATTTATTCAGAAATATGTGAGGTAAGCCATCATAATGTTAAGAAATACAACTATCACATGTATCTTTTGTATTTAAAAATAATAAGCAATATATAGTCTAGATATTTTTCATTCTTTAGATTTTGATTGAAAATTGTGTTGATATGTAGGTTATACCTTTTTAGCCTCCTCATATTCAATTATAATTTTCTGTCAATATTCAAGTACATAGGAGTGTGGGATCTCTGTTACTAGACTGCTGATTTTGACCACAATGGATATATTTACTAAAGCCTATTGGTATGTTACTCTAGGCTCTATCATTTTTAATTTATATTCACAGTACTATTTTAAGTAACTTTTTTTCTTTAATAGCAATTCATTAACTAAAGTATGCATACATTTTACAAAAATATCTTTTTTAGTATTTACTCTATTAATGTTTTATCTGTTAAGTCCTGAAATGATTAGAGTTACTTGACAACTGCATGATATAATTCTACATTAAATATTGAAAATCACACTCAATTTGAGTGGTGTATAAATAATAAAACAGTAACTATTTACAACTTGTAAGTTATGTTACTTTCATCTACTTAACCATTTCATATTTATTTATAAGCATTGAAACAAAAATAAGATTATAATTGGCTTAGAAAAATCATCAAACTTTTGTGATTTATGTAGATGTTTGGTTCCAAAGCAAAAATCCTAGGAAAGTCAAGTAAGTAAATTATATTACAGCAGTTTTAGAAAGGTGAGGATACCTCTAAAATAACTAAAGATTTTTAATATGTGGTATTTGGCTTTCTTTGCCATAAACCATCCTTACTGTTAAATGTCATCTCATGTTCATCAAGTAGGACTTAGAATGCACATAATCAGCCCAGTTAGAATCCATGATGTAGGTCCTTAAGTAAAAATTTGATGATAAAAAAGCTGCCATGCGTATGAAGAGTTGTGAGATAAAGGGAATGCTTCACAGGGAAAAGATTAAAATGAAGGATAACAGCTGGGAACTAAGATGAACTGGAGGTACCTAAGAGAACTGTGATGTGAAGAGAAAACCCAAGAATAATGCAAAATCATCAGCAACATTGGCAAGGAGTTGGTTGTCTCTAATCACCAAGCCTGGGATTTCCTTGGTGGCACTAGCGGTAAAGAACCCACCTGTCAATGCAAGAGGCATAAGAGAGGCAGGTTTAAGCCCTGGATGGGGAAGATCCCTTGGAGAAGGAACTGGCAACCCACTCCAGGATTCTTGCCTGGAGAATCCCATGGACAGAGGAGCCTGGCAGGCTATAGTCCATAGCATTGCAAAGGGTCTGGACACGACTCATGCAATCACAAAGCCCAGACTGTCTTGTTTCCCCTTAACTACCCTCTGATTGGCGAGCTGAGTTTGGTGGCTCCCACTCATAGCCCCAAATCTCTGCACATTTAAGAAGTCTATACATTTCCAAAAAGGTTTAAAATGCTTTGCGAAGTCTTGTTCAAATACCTTCAACTTCAAGAAAATAATCCCCTCATTCACTTTTTTTAAAGCAATACTTAAAGCATATATACCTAATTCATGATGAAAGGGATATTATAGCAGTTTGAGGCAGTAACTCTTAAACTGGGATTATCTGCTTCCATAGTTTCACTATTTCATATATCTCATGTAAATCCATCATTTCAGATATGAAAATCAAGGTGATCTGGTGCTCCCCTAGTAAAAGGAATGAGCTTTCTGGACTTTGATATGCATGCAATATAACAGTGGGGTGATAAAATCAGTCCCCAATTAAAATTCCTTTAAATCTGTATCTCTCCAGAATGATAAAGTCTGGCTTTATTTAAATGGTCCACTTTTCCCTGGTTGCTTGCTTTGTATTCATTTTGCAGTATTCCTGTGGCAAAGGCATTAAAACATGATTGTGTTGTGCTCTCAATTGAGCAGATCTCATTACTAAAAATTGTGTCTAATAATTATCAGCTTCCAGGAAAATTATGATTGAGTCCTTCCAGACTCTTTAACCTTTTCCAAAATTGAAAATAGAGACATTTAGTACTTGATGCCCCTGGCCCCATGGCTTCTTCAATGTTCTTCCTTGGTTACCTAGTGATTTTATATCCTTTTTATTTCCCACTTTACCTAGTAACCTCTACTCTTAGGGGAAAAAAAAACACACAATTTAATTTGTACTACATTCTGAAAGACTCATTTAAACTTTTCGTGTTTTCTTCTCAGGGAGATTTGCATCTCATGAAGTTCCTGGAAGAGACCTTTAACAGTGGTATCAGTAGTATGGGCTTCCCTGATAGCTCAGTTGTTAAAGAATCTGCCTGCAATGCAGAAGACCCCGGTGTGATTCCTGGGACGGGAGGATATGCTGGAGAAGAGATAGGCTACCCACTCCAGTATTCTTGGGCTTCCCTGGTGGGTGAGCTGGTAAAGAATCCGCCTGAGATGTGGGAGACCTAGGTTCCATCTCTTGGTTGGGAAGATCCCCTGGAGAGGGAAAGGCTTCCCACTCTAGTATTCTGGCCTGGAGAATTCAGTGGACTGTATAGTTTATAGGGTGGCAAAGAGTTGGATGGGCCTGAGAGACTTTCACATCATATCAGTAGTATGGATGAGGGATTATTTTGAAGCAATAAAGTCTCTAACCACTCCAGTATTCTTATCTGGAAAATTCCATGGAGAAAGGAGCATGTTGGGCTACAGTCCACGGGTTTGCAAAGAGTTGGACACGACTGAGCATGCACACATGCACGCATGCAGAAATAGAGTATGTCTAGATATGGAGTATCTGTTCATGAGGTGAGCGGCCCTTAACACAGTAAAAGACATATGCGAGGGGAAGAGGAAAATCAGAGTATACGTGACTATGAAAGGAGCACATATATTAGAAGGGTTGTAACATGATGAGAAATAGGTTTTATTTAGTCTCAAAATGTTTCCTTTCTCCATAAATATTAACAACAGTATATCATTAGTCAAAATGCAAAATTTACATTACAATTGTCAATTTAAAAGACAATCATTTCTCTTTTCCACAATATCTCTCATATCAAACAGTAAAGTTTTATTTTTTAATTTCTTAAATTAGTATTGAAATAAAATTTCCTGAGAACACTGCTATTTAAACCAGTGTTTAAATGCCTCTGCAGAATTTCCTCTGCAGAAGGTCCTAGCCCTCTCATGATTTTAGAGTTAGTCCAACAAATCTATCCCTCCCCTGTTTTCATACGATTTCAGAGCTTTGCAGAAATTGCACATCTGGCTCTTTGCCTGTGCACCTGATGTTATCTCAAGAGAAAGTATATAAATTAAAAACAGACATTAAAAGAGTCCATTTGAATTCAAAGCAATAGAACATATATCTAGACAACAAAAAGAGTTAAGGGACATTAGTAATATTAAGTTAGGAAACCAACAAAATGATAACAGTATAAAAATGAATGTTGTGGAAACAACAATACACAAATTAGGGTAGAAAAATAGATTGTGTGCAACAAGAAGAACTTTAAAATCATTTTCTTTCATCCACATGTGGAGCTGTGGTCTTTGACTTTTTTTTTATGTACACATTTTTAAATTTGAAAATAGTGAAAACTTGATGCATTTGTCAAAATTTCATCTCTTGCTTTATTTCTACTGCCTCTGTGTTATGCAGAATCATTCTTTGTCCTGCAGATTCAGGTTTACTCCTAAATTTCTGAGCTGACTATCAGTGAATGACTATCCCATGTCATTTCTCATGTTCCTATTACCTTACCCATTTTCTCCAGATCTTTTTAGAGATAAAAATAAAATTATTATCTCACTGCAAAATCATACCTTCTGATCCACCATTTTGCACACTACTCAAAAATGTGTTAATTGCTCAAGATTGATTCCTTGTAAAATAGCCTTCCAGCGAGACATGTGGCCTCTTGAAGAGTCCCATGGAATGCTAAAGAAATGGGAGATCAGGATCTAACACAAAAGGTACACAACATTGGAAAGCTACAGTTAAGAGTCTTGGACATCACACCTCGATCATACCAGGGAATATACAGATATCCCTTAATCATGTACCCTGAAGTGAAAGAATAAGGCTGCAGGCTGGAATTCTACTATATTATATGGCTTTGAGATCATAGCATCCATGACGCCAAGGGAGGGATACTCCTTAATCACACAGCCTAAAAGCCTAGTAACCAAAAGGTCAGAATACATACAGTGTCTGATATCCAAACCTGCCAGATCCCTGTGTACTTCCCCAGAATGCAGTGATAATGAGAGCCACTTGACTGCAGCTTGTGTTTCATCTAGCCCAGCATTTCACTGATGTTAAATGATAACTTAAATAAGCAGAGTAACAATATATAGCCTTGTTGTTCTCCTTTCCCAATTTTGAAGCAGTCTGTTGTTCCATATCGGGTTCTAACTATTGCTCTTGACCTGCATACAGATTTCTCAGGAGGAAGGTAAAGTGGTTTGGTATTCCCATTTCTTTAAGAATTTTCCACAGTTTGTTGTGATCCACACAGTCAAAGGCGTAAACATAATCAATGAAGCAGAAGTAGATGTTTTTCTGCAGTTCCCTTTCTTTCTCTATGATCCAACGAATGTTGGCAATTTGATTTCTAGTTCTGCCTTTTCTAAATCCCGCCTGACCATCTGGAAGTTCTCACTTTATGCAGTGCTGAAGCCTATCTTGAAGGATTTTGAGCATAACCTTCTTAGCCTCTGAAATAAGCACAGCTGTATGGTACTTTGAACATTCTTTGACATTGCCCTTCTTTGGGATTGGAATGAAAACTGACCTTCATCAGTTCTGTGGCCACTGTTGAGTTTTCCAAATTTGCTGACATATTGAGTGCAGCACTTTAAGAGTAACATCTTATAGGATTTAAATAGCTCAGCTGGAATTCCATCAACTCCACTAGCTTTGTTTTTAGTACTGTTTCTTAAGGTCCACTTGCCTTCACATTCCAGGATGTCTGGCTCTAAGTAAGTTACCACATCATTGTGGCCAGGTCATTAAGACTTCTTGTGTATAATTCTTCTGTGTATTTTTGCCACCTTTTCTTAATATCTTCTGCTTTTATTAGGTACATGTCATTTCTGTACTTTATCATGCCCAACTTTTCATGAAATATTCCCTTGATATCTCAATTTTCTTGAGGAGATCACTATTCTTTCTCATTCTAATGTTTTCCTCTATTTCTTTACATTGTTCATTGAAGGAGGCTTTCTTACTTCTCCTTGCTATTGTCTGGAACTCCGCATTCAACTGGGTATATCTCTCCCTATCTCCTTTGCTTTTTGTTTCTCTTCTCTACTCAGCTATTTGTAGAGCTTACTCAGACAACCACTTCTTGTTCTTGTATTTGTTTTCTTTGGGATGGTTTTGGTCACTGCCTCCTGTACAACGTTACTAACCTCTATTCAGAGTTTTCAGGCACACTACCTACCACATCTAATCCCTTGAATCTATTTGTCACTTCCATTGTATAACTATAAGGGATTTGATTTAGGTCATGTCTGAATGGCCTAATGGTTTTCCCTACTTTCTTCAATTTAAGTCTGAATTTTGCAATAAGAAGTTCATGATCTGAGCCACAGTAAGCTCTATTTATTTTTGCAGACGGTATAGAGATTTTCCATCTTTGGCTGCAAAGAAATAATCAATCTGATTTTGGTATTGACCATCTGGTAATATCCATGTGTAAAGACATCTTTTGTGTTGTTGGAAAGAGTGTTTTTTCATGACCAGTGTGTTCTCTTGAGAAAACTATGTTTGCTTTCCCCCTAATTCATTGTGTATTCCACAGCCAAACTTACCCATTACTCCAAATATCTCTTGATCTCCTACTTTTGCAATCCAGCCCCTATGATAAAAAAGACATCTTATCCCGGTGTTAGTTCTAGAAGGTCTTGTAGGTTTAAACAATTCAACTTTAGCCTCTTCAGCATCAATGGTTGGTGGAGACTTGGATTACTATGTGATGTTGAATGATTTGCCTTGAAAATGAACTGATCTCATTTTCTTGTTTTTGAGATTGTACCCAAGTACTGCATTTTGGAACCTTTTGTTGACTGTGAGGGCTACTCCAGTTCTTCTAAGGGATTTTTACCCACAGTAGTAGATATAATAGGCCTCTGAATTAAATTTGCCCATTCCTGTCCATCATAGTTCACTAATTTCGAAGATGTCGATGTTCACTCTTGCCATCTCCTGCTTGACCACATCCAACTTACATTGATCCCTGAACTTAACATTCCGGGTTCCTGTATAGCATTGCATTTTACCTTCACCACCACACATCCACATCTGAGCATCGTTTCTGCTCAGACTCAGCCACTTCAGTCTTTCTGAAGCTATTTGTAATTGCCCTCCACTTTTCCCCAGTAGCATATTGGACACATTCTGATCTAGGGGACTCATCTTCCAGTGTTGTCTTTTTGCCTTTTCATACTGCTCATGGGGTTCTCACGGCAACAATGCAGGAGTAGTTTTCTACTCATTTATCCAGTGGACCACATTTTGTCAGAACTCTTCACCATAACTCCTTAGTCTTAAGTGGCCCTGCACAGCATGGCTTATAGCTTCATTAAGTTATGCAAGCTCCTTGGCCACGACAAGGCTGTGATCCAATCTATTACACAATTCTATATATTGTATAGACCAAGTAAACATTAACCCATCTACAACTCTGTAACACTAGTTACAACATCATAGCATTCAGGGTGATCAACTCACTTTATTGTTACAATAGTCACTTCATTCATCTCTCTGATTAGACTCTTGACCTAACTCCCACAATACACCCCATTAATTTTTACTTTCCTTACATGGTAGACTATTAAAATTTATCTATAATATAATACACATATTGCAAATAAAATGCAAATATTGTAAGTCTGTGAATTTTAGCCAAATAAATTCTTCATATTTTCATCATAGATCATGAAGTAAAAGATTTTGTCTTTCATAGTTGAGCTATTGGCCTAAAACAAATCTTTTCACACAGTATCCACAAACTATACTGAAAACTGAATCAGATCAACTGAAAGAGCAAAAGAAACAACACACATTCCACTCCTTCAGCATTGCTAAAACAGAAGACACTAAAAATTTTAAATTAATTTCATTAAAAAGTGACACTGAAACCAGATAAAGATAGCACAAAAACAAAATCAGACATCAGTATCATTTATGAAAATGTAGCTGGAAGAAGCACAAGCTGGAATCAAGACTGCCGGGAGAAATATCAATAACCTCAGATATGCAGATGACACCACCCTTATGGCAGAAAGTGAAGAGGAATGAAAAAGCCTCTTGATGAAAGTGAAAGAGGAGAGTGAAAAAGTTGGCTTAAAGCTCAACATTCAGAAAACTAAGATCATGGCATCTGGTCCCACCACTTCATGGGAAATAGATGGGGAAATACTGGAAACAGTGTCAGACTTTATTTTGGGGGGCTCCAAAATCATGGCAGATGGTGAGTGCAGCCATGAAATTAAAAGACGCTTACTTCTTGGAAGGAAAGTTATGACCAACTTAGATAGCATATTCAAAAGCAGAGACATTACTTTGTCAACAAAGGTCCATCTAGTCAAGGCTATGGTTTCTCCAGTGGTCATGTATGCATTCGAGAGTTGGACTGTGAAGAAAGCTGAGTGTCAAAGAATTGATGCTTTTGAACTGTGGATTGGAGAAGACTCTTGAGAGTCCCTTGGACTGCAAGGAGATCCAACCAGTCCGTTCTAAAGGAGATCAGTCTTGGGTGTTCTTTGGAAGGAATGATGGTAAAGCTGAAACTCCAGTACTTTGGCCACCTCATGTGGAGAGTTGACTCATGGGAAAAGACTCTGATGCTGGGAGGGATTGTGGGCAGGAGGAGAAGGGGACACCAGAGGATGACATGGCTGGATGGCATCACGAACTCGATGGACGTGAGTCTGAGTGAACTCCAGGAGTTGGTGATGGACAGGGAGGCCTAGCGTGCTGCAATTCAAGAGGTTGCAAAGAGTCAAATATGACTGAGGGACTAAACTGAACTGAACTGATACACAAATTTAACTGTAAAATATAAGTAAAATAATTCAACACACATTTTAAACAGATGTGCCATCCAAGTTGATTTATTCCTATAATCCAAGCTGATTGAATGTTAGGGTATCTAGTAATATCATACACTGCTTTCATAGACCTAAGGGCAGAAAATAAATATCCATAGATACTCAAAAATGCTTAGCAAAATTCAACATTCATTTAAAACTTTTTAATATGCTCAATAAAGTAAGAATTAATGATATTCTATTCTTATTCATCCCTCTCTCTCTCTGTGTATGTGTGTGTGTGTATATATATATAAATATATATATATATATATAAATATATATAATAGCCATAAAGC